>NC_051211.1:38855152-39155152 GCF_015220715.1 Pygocentrus nattereri | reverse complement strand
GTCACTGGGGCAGGACCCCTCTTGTCACTGGGGTGGGACCCTCAAGGGTACATCTCAGTATCTTTAGTCAGGAAACATAAATTGTACCATAATCCACTGAAATTATATTTTCTAAGTTGTGCTGACTCCACACACCCCATCTCATTTCCAGAGCTTTTTTTATTGTTCTGTATTAAAACATTTGGTTATGAAGAGAGAAAAATATATATACTTTTCATCTGTGAAAAAAATAAGGCTCACAATTGGACCTTAAAAGCACTGTTGTACTTTATAGGGTACATTTATATGGTTTGCACCTTGATGAATGAAAAATGTACCTGCATAGAACATTTATTTCTAATAATGTAGGTATGTAATAACTGAAAAATACTGGACATCCTTGAGGAAAGCTTGGTTAAACTAAATTGCCTTGCCAAGTTCAGTCTTACAAGTTGGTTGCACTTTCTGCATCTCATGATCCAAATAATCCCAATTACAAATTTTTATCAGTTCATAAAAGCTGAATATCTCAGATGTCCAGTTCTGGTGTTCAAGCACAAATGTTGTCTATTTGCTTGACTCAGTACTCAGACTCACAGTGTCTTCTCACAGTGGAAGGATGGACAGAAACACCTGTGGATTTTTTAGATCTAAAGTAATAGTGGAGTTTTTTGGAGAATTTTGCCTGCTTTCTCAAAAATGAATACATTAAATGCTGTTTATCTGAAGGTGACAGTTTTGGATTCCCATTTACTCTGGATGTTTTCCTTCACTCCAGTTTTGGAAACTCGTGTTCTTTCCTGTTCTTATTTCCCATGCTAGTGGAATTCTTATATCTGATCTTCTCACATCTCCTGAAAAATTAATTATTCATACTCAACAGCATTTTTTTTAAATTAAATGAATGAAGGATGGTTTCTAACAACAACAGAAAAAGAAAGAACAGCAAACTCCATAAATATTTGTATGACCTTCTGACTTCTGAAGTCATCAAATAAGGAAAGTGGCATCTGTTGGTCCTCACTCGCTGGGCCCCCCACTGAGGTGTCTGTTTCACTGACAGCTCCCATAAATCACCTGCTCTGATGCAAACCAAATCAGAACAAAGCACTCTGCTCAGACAAAATGACCTCTGTGTGAGAGCTCGGTCCCTCGAGCCAGGTGGACACGTATCTTCATGCAAGTAATATTTCTGTTTCTGTGTAAATTACCTATAAGACCTTGTTGCTGTCACATGAAAACCTTGTAAGTACAACTCCAAACTGCTTCTTCTTTTTTACAGTCTTTGAGAATTCTAGCTGCTCTGCACATTGTGTGAACATATCAAGGCAAAGGGATCAATAGAAATGCTCCAAAATGGTCAGATTGAAATAGTTGCACTGGCATTCATCAAATTAAGAACAATTTTCAAGGTTTCAAGAACAAGGTTTTCTTACGATGGTGACGTTATTCTATAATCAAAAGTTCTGCTAATGTTACAAAAGCTTGTGCATTGATACATTAGAGCACATTGGAGAAAGAGTTGTTTAAAAGGCCCCAAAGTATTTTCCCTTCTCGCTCATACTCTCAACCCAGTAGCAAGTCTATGATTATTATTACTGTTGTTTCAGTGCAAGAAATTCTGTGTGCTGAGAAGCACATAAAATGACCTCTAAAGTTTAAGATATTTTTATGCTGGCACCTCATCACCTTCTTGCAATTACACCTCATTTGGTATTACCTTAGATGTCCTACATAACCAGTGATGGGAGGGTAATACAGTACAGAGTAATACATTACAGTAATGTGAGTACTTATCTGCAATAGCATAATGTTACATGCTGCAATTACTGACTTCAACAATTTCTGTATAATTCAGTGGTTGAGATATAAACAAAGTCATTTACATTTATTTGATTTAAAATGCTTCATTTGCAGAGAAACTTACAGACTGTCTTTACAATAATGGTCATAGGAACCATGGGTTCTGATGGCTACAACACAAATATAGCCATTTTATTTTTTATCAAAAACCACCAGTGAATCTACACATCTTCTGAATTTTTAATGGAACATTGTTGATGGTAAATTGGTGGTGAATGTGGAAAAAAAAGTTTTGTTTGGGGACTTATTTGCCTTAGAATACCCTTGATGTATCCCTCCATCATGAATGGAACAAAATAAATAGAATAAATTTCTCTAGAACAAAGTATCTTACACTAAACCACTCTGATTTTGTTGACGTTAACCATCTAACTATGAGACTTTTTCAAAAAGATTTCTCTTTTAATAAAAATGATACTATGTGCATTACCCATATGTCCATAGCAGAACATTATTAATTAGGTGCAGTGCATTTAAAATATATGTTTCCTCTATATAGATTATTTACGCCTGGTTGGTCGTGCCATAAACTCAGCGAACAAACTGTTAAAGCATCTAATTTTACTTTCATTTTCTTTTTCGAATGACTGATTAGGTAAACAAACATTAAGATAAGCCAGGTTTACCTGAGGAAAGACAAAATCATGCTGTTTGCTTCGCTCATACTTCTGTGGTGGTCCTGTTGGGGGCCTAGTATTGAAGGACAGGGTGAAAGGGGCCTAAAAAAGTATGCAGACAGTTAGATGGAGAAGCTTTCACTTTTTGTAAGTGATTTTGAATGGCGTTGGTGGATGCCATAAGCCAAAACTGCCTTAAATGAAAAGAAAAGGGTTTAAGCAGCGGTAACCTCTTGCTTAGTCATTTGTTGAATACAAGACTCTGTGTACCTTTGACATTTTAGATAATTGAGGAGAGCCCACACACTATCAAGCACGTAAAAAGCAGATGAGGTTAACATTTTTCTTTCATCAAACTTATTTTTTCCAGAAATTCAAAAGCCCCCATGCTGAGTCTTTAAAAAAGCTCATTTATAAGATAAGATATTTCCCAGTATCACTCACAGCACCAAATTATTCCAGTTTACAGCTTTCCCTTCATGCTTTTTGTGTTCCCTAATAATAAATTCCAACCTCTGAAACATCCAGTCATGAAGTTCCATTTCATATGTTAAAGGGGGCACACAAACTGTTCAGTCAGATAATTGCTTGGCATCCATTTGTCTGTGTGCATACCCACAAAATCCATTCCAATGCATGGTTACCGTAGCGACTATGACCTCTGGGTCAAACTTGAGGTTTAATCATAATTAACAAAGCAGTTACTGAAGAATTTCAATCTTCTCAAAGTCTTTAAAAACTGCTATTAAAACCACCGGACTAAATCATTTGAGAAAGTAATCAGGCTCTGCTGGGCCAGTGTGCCTCATTAATATAGTGATGCACACAGAGGAAAAGCATCAGGATTTCAGAGGTGAGTGATCCTTTTGTTCAGGGTGTTAACTTTACTTTATCCCCCAAATGGAGCTCTGTTCAAAACCTCTATGGATGAGCTGAGAACAAATGGATGAATTTATAGTGCCAGCAGATTTTCACATTACCACTGCACACAGTTAACATGAATATTTAACAGACGTGTATACAAAAGCCTAAACAGCTAAATTTATTATCACATTTTAGTGACTTGTTTTTATTACAGCTTCCAATCTTTTCAGTACACTAATTTAGTTTTAGAAATAGGGTGGGATGTTTTACCACACCACCAAAGTTCAGTCTTAGAAGTTGGTTGTCTTTTCTGCTTCTCGCAATCTAAGTCATCTCAAGCACATGTAATAATGCTGATGTCTGGACCTGGGGGGGAGGGGGGCTTTTCTCAGTAAAGGCTTCTTGACAGCTACATATCGTTTCAGAATCATAGCATTGAAGATGCTACTTTGAAAGTGTGATTGTTAGAATGTTTGTGAATCTCCAACTGACACACCAAACAAGCCCAACTGATAGTGTAAACAAGACACTGCATTTAATCATATGCCAGAAATAAACACGCAATAGAAAAGATGCAAATACACAAAAAGATCACCAAAAAGCATAACCAACAATCAGACTTACTCTGGGCATCCCTTTTCTCAGTAATGGCTTCTTGACAGCTATACATCCTTTCAGAACCATAGCGTTGAGGATGCACCTGTAGATGTTTTCAGATCTGAATCAAGAGTGAAGCTTGATTTTCTGCTGTCTCTCAGAGATAAAGACTCATGGTCTACCAGATCTTACGCAGTTGTTAAGAGTCCCTCTGTTTTTAGAAACTCCTGTTTTTTTTATCACACATCCCTTCAGCAGGGAGTCCAGGTCTCAGAACCTCTTGGATGATCACATGGCTCATGATCACATGAATCCAAGATCAGCCTCACCTGACTACTGATCATTTTGACGTGTTCAGTCTTTCATGTGATGTGCTTAGTTAGCTTTATAAGCCTGGAATTAGACACTGGTGAGGTATTGCTGCTGTTAACAGAGCAGCTGAGTGTTTCATTGGGCATTCTGGGTTGTTTTTCCTGTTTATTGACCGCTGCCTGTTTATTATGACTCTGCCTTTCTGCCTTATCCCTTTGACTTTGTAAGGATTGTTTTTTTCCCTGGTTTTGGATTGTTTTGGACTTCACGTTGGCCTGTTTTTGACAACTTTGGAACTCCCTCAAACAAGTAAAGCCTCTTCAATTTTTACAATCCATACGCGTCCTAATTCTGTCTGTGCCATTTCACTTATTTTCTTCGACTTTCCCCTTCCTTACCCTTTCCTCAGAAATATCTCCAGAAAATGAATAACTTTTGACTTGAAATTAAATAAATGGTAGTCATTGACTTTTTATTATAGGAGCACAAATAACTGAACCGCTCCTCGATAACAAAACATATTCCAGTCAAAAAAACCATCTATTGTAAACATGCCTGCTTGTCTACTATAGAAGTGCTGCAATAGTTAAAGACAGTGAGATTTTAGTTCTAGATCTAAAATCTAGTAAAACCCTCTTCTGATAATGTATCTTAAAGGTGGGAAGCAATAACAAGCAATTTGAGATGAATGTTTGAGAATTTGAAATGTTTGTTTGTTTGATAGCTGGATAAAGCAGAAGTAAGATGGCTAATATTATGGTGAGAAACTAAACATCATGTCTGTACCTATTAACCTCTACATCATTGGCTGTTTGGATTTCTTAATTTCTTGGTGTGTTCCCAGTGCATGTATGATGTTTTTGCATAAGGCATTCTGGGTATTGAGAGAACATTATTAGACAAAACCTACAGTATACATAGTGGTGAGATGGTGTGAATGATTTCAAACCAATGAGACTGAGGAATACAATGCTACCCTGCAGAATACTATATAAGATGACAAACAATCAATTAAGTATAAGTATTAAGCTGGAATGCCAATTTAAACCAACAAGCCTGGGCTTGAAAGCTGTCAGAAAGCTGTCCTCCAACAATCTTATTGCATGTTCTTAGTAATTGTCAGCTCTATTGGTCGGCTGGAAATCACAGAACCTTATTCTATTTCATTCCTAAATATTCACAATGTTTTCCAAAGCACAGTGGGTGATGAGCAGCATTGGGATAGCTACTGAAAAATTAGTAGTTTGTAGCTACTTTCCCAAAATGTGTAGCTAGCTACATTTCCAGAAAATATAGTGGCTACTTTTTAGTTACTTCCAAAGCGCGATTGTCAGAATGTTTGTGAATCTCCACCTGACACACCAAACAAGCCCAACTGATAGTGTGAACAAGACACTGCATTTAATCATGTGCCAGAAAGAAACATGCAATTGAAAAGGCTGCAAATTTACAAAAAGATCACCAAAAAGTTTAAATGTAACCAACAATCAGACTTACACACCCAAAGGTGCGATATCCAAGAAAAAATTAGACTAAGCAAAGGCAAAGTCAATCATTCCAGGTTTTTCTTAACAAAAATCAACAAAAAATAATTGAATACAAATCAAAGAACTTTGTGCAAAGCATTGTCAAACTGCTCCAATTTAAACATTTCAGTGAGATATTTACAGACATGACGTCAGAGTGGTTTGTTAAACTTCAGCAACACTTTAGGCCCAAAATTATCATCAGTCACCCTGGTTCTGCGCCTTACTATTAGTAATAATCTATATAAAATAGTCTTATAAAAATGTTCTTTCAGCCTTAGCTAAGTCAGGGGTCAGCAACACAGCCCTGTTGTGGCTCCACTAGATTGTCAGGTAAAATAACACAATCCTCCTTTGCTATAAAATAATGATCAACAGAACGAAAGTCGGACCCTGGCCTAATCCAGTCTGTGGGATGAGTGTGAAGCGTTCCCTGTATGGCTCCATATGATGCATGTACCCCGTGGCTCCAGATTTTTATATCCAAAACGGATTGATTTGCCTTTGATAAACTGCTTGCATCCATGACAGCCATAATATCGTGTCATGTTTTCATCCACAGCCAGCTATTCTGAATATGGCATGACTTTGTACGATGTGTTGAGCTCAGTGAAGATGGGCCTGACCTTGAAAAATGGGTCCTCTGTGTTCTTGGTGTTGTCAACAAAATGTAGTGAGGCCATGATCTCATCAAATCGATTCCTCCGCATTGCATTTGAAATGCATTCATTATGTACATCATCGTCAAGCGACCAGTGCATACGTCTTCTTGGAACAGTGCTGTAGCTAGATGCCCGTAAGATCCCATAGAATGTAAGGACCTCTTCCATATTCATATTCAGTGGCCTGGCCTTGGTCTGGGTGGAGTAGAGGTTGGACATTTCAACATTCATCTCTCTTAGGGTGAGCGGATACATTAGGAGGAAAAGAGCCATTGGATCAGGACAGCCCTGTTTGACACATTCAGTAGAATTTGGGCTGTATACTTTGTATTCAGGAAAGCTAACAGTGGTTGGCCTCTTTGATCATTTGAACATATTTTTAACCACCTCAGGCTGTGCCCTTAGCCCTTCTGGCTGGCCTCTCTGGTGGCTAGAAGACCCACTAGAAGGTTCATCAGATCCACGATTCTGGCAGGTAGAGGACCTTGAAGGTTCCTCAAAACTGGTCATTGTGGCATTCAGGGGACCTTGGAGTGTTTTTAGACTTGTTTCTCTGGCAGCTAGGATATCTTGGAGGTCTCTCAGTCTGGCCAGTCTGGTGGCATGAAGACTTTTGAGGTTCTTTGGTCTTATCTATTTGGTGGCTAGAAGAGCTTGGCTCTTCAACAGTAGATGATGGTGAAGAAGAGTTTGGCTCATGGGCTATCACCTGCATCCAACATGTCAAGGACTTCACTTAAATTCAATCTAAAATAAAGATAAAATGTAGGTAAGATACAACAAGAATTTTGTTTATAAAGAAGTAAGTGTGTATCTAGATACAACATTCTATCCCACCGGTCACTATTGTGACCGTTTACATGTTTACCCATTCTGCAAACACACCAATGACATTTGAATAATTACAAATGTATATGTCATAACTAAACTTACATAACAAAAACTTACAGAGCGTGTGTACAAAAAAATCTTTCTCCTATGTCTTTTTTAACATACTTTACTAACCTTTACTAACCTTGAGAAGAGGCAGCTATCCTCTTCTCAAGGTGCAACCAGGAAGTAAACGGCTCTGGTCATGTGAAAATTTACTCAAAACATTTGACACTTCCCACATTTCATTGAAACACAATAAGTCACACATTGAAGCAAAATAAGTCTGCGTTTTTATTTTTTTATGTTTGTTGAATGGACAAAATGGCGCTTCTTAAAATGTCGGTTGCCAACCGTTGAGTTAAGCCTACTAGTGAGGGGTTTGCTCAAACTGTCTGCAGCTCAGTCAGGATTATACAGTCGCCACAAGCCCAGTTAACAGCCAAATGGTTCAAATTTTGCACATATTGTCTGAATCCTGTAGTGAAACTGTAGCCAAAATTATCATTATTGTTACCCAAAAATTGTAGGCGCAATAGCTATCAGCTACATTTCATAAAGCTGTAGCAGCTACAGCTATTAGTCACAAAAATAGTTGTAGTTAGCTACAAAAAGTAGCACGCTACTTTGATATTTTGCTAAGTAACAATAGAAAATTTCCAAAAATTGAAAGTCAACTAAAGTGAAGATGAGGTAACCCTAGGTAACATTACCAGCCTCATGGAGGGAAGTTGACATTGACACTCTTGACCCAAGAAAATGTGTAAGGCAATGATCAAGTAGCCATTTCCACCACTGAAACACCACCCAACACTGTCAAAGAAATGGATATGCTCCAGGCAGAGTGGCAAGATGCCAGTTGCACTGTCAGCAGCTGAATGTATTTGTGGACTATACAGCTAACCTGTACTACTCAATGTGAAACTTTTATTTTTGTCACTAAAACAAACAACAGCTGGTCTCTCTCACAATCCACAAAGTTCACATATTGCCTTGAGCCTGGACTGGACATTACCTATATAACAAGACTCATGACAAACGTTCCTCATTCTCTATTATCTTTGGACTAACTAGAGACAATCTGGATGAGGGTGAGATACACTATGTGGACAAAAGTATTGGTACACACTTCTTAATCAATAAATTCAGGCATTTCATGCAGTCCTGTAAGTGCCCAGCCTGCACCAGCAGAGGAAGACAGTGGCAAGGTCCTTTTTTAGTTCAGGGAACTCCAATTCCCAGAAGCCCTCGGGCTGATTAGGCCCAACTTGCTGATTGGCTTGCTCATGGGGGCTCGGACCCAGATTTTCTTTCTTCTTTACTCTTCTCTCTGTAATACTGATTGTTCTGTAAAGCTGCTTTGTGACAACACCTGTTGTAAAAAGCGCTATATAAATAAATTTTGCTTGCTTGCTTGCTTGCCCAAACTGGCACACCTGTGGACTCCTCTACTTAAGGCTGCGGCAAACAGCAGGCCTTTGTCACACCTTTGTAGAGGGGTGACTGGTATGGTACTTAGCCAGGTGGGAAATGAAACAAAAAAGGAAGAAAAAAAAGAAGAGAAATTGCCCCAAAACTATTTAAAAACCAAAAGAAGGTTTGAGCAAGAAATGGCTCCAAGCTATACAAATGGTGTTTGCTTCTTAAAGACCACACAGGTGAAACAAAATCTACCTTCTTATAATCACAGAGAAAGTTTTTTTTGTTCTTTTATTTCACTTTATTTCAGCCTTTATCTTTTTCCCACCTTTTATTTCCCATTCATTGAGGTTGTGTTGCAATGTATCCTACCATTGCAACAAGTCAGTTCACAGGGTGGCTGGGTGAGTTTGGTGTAGAGGAACCTGACTTGCCCATACAGAGCCCTAACCTCAACCCTATCACACACACTTGGACTGAACTACAACAGGGATTCTGAGCCAGGCCCTCTCATCCAACATCAGTGTCTGACCTCACAAATGTTCTTCTGGATGAATTGCAAAACCTCCCACAGACACACTCCAAAATCTTGTAGAAAGCTTCCCAGAAAAATGGAAGCTGTCATGGCTGCAAAGGGGAGACCAACTCCATATTAATGCCATGGATTTATAATGGGATGTCATAAAAGCTCCTGTAGGTGTCCCAGTGCTTTTGTCCAAATGGAGTATACAGGGCCCCAGCTGGTACAGGATATCCACAGCGAGATGGGACTTGACATGGTAAGGCCATAAATGGATATCAGCCATAGAATCCACGAGCTGATGATCTGGCAGTCTGTAATGGACAGGGGTTGCAACTTTGAATAAGATTAAATGGAGGAACGGAGTCAAAAGCTGGTCTGGCCAATTATGTACTTGTGGAACCAGGTCTGACCAGGTCAGGTGGCCCAGGCAGATTTGATAAGGAGAACAACAAAACGTAGTCTACCAAAAGAGAGATGTCTAGAAAAATCTCACTGTTATCTGATTTTAAAACCGTTAGGCTGCCTCCTCGTTACTCAGACCAGGTAGATGAACCACTTGAAAAGTAGAAAAGTGCTTGTAAGTAGGCAGTACACAAAAAGGATCAACCTCAGACATTCTTGATTTATGACTGGTGAGAAGAAACATTACTGTGATGTCAGACCTTATCAGAACTTGTAGCACTATAGCACTGGAAGGAACAGTAGAATGTGTGTGCAGAGATGGGCCAGGATGGATGGACTGTTGGGAGGAACTTGTGAGCTGGCCATAGCTGTGCATGTGACTGCTGCATTCGACTGAACCTTAATTCAGAATTTCCCAACTTCATCTAAAAAGACAAAAGAAAATACCCCATCAACTGAATTCCAATTTGAAAAGTCAAGATGGTGTTCTCAACTCTCCATCTCAGCATGTGACTTCAAATAAACATGGCTAATCACAGCATCAACAGTAATAAAGAACTACTCTTTTTTTTTTTTTTTTTGTTAATTCAGTAATGTATACAAATCAAGGTTTTATTTGTTACAAAATGCCCAAGGCTGACAAAATAGAAATGGACTATTCTATTTTTAAATATTTCCTTTTTAGATCAGTCAACATAGACGAGCAATAACACTAACCCTAAGGTTTGGTTAACACTTGTATCAGTAGCTTTACCTGGCTAGCTTGTTGTTAATATTTGTTTGCCACTTTCTAGTGTATTTAAAAAGGATGCAGTTCGGATATAATGGCTTCATTCCATCTTCAGGCTTTTTTTTTCTTTTTTTTTCTTTTTAAAAACACTGCCTTGCCTAACTTGCAATAGGAACCTAACCCTGACTGGCTGAAACATTTGGTGGAGATGATAATGGCTAATATATTCTATTGAAAAATGTTGGACCTACTACTATGGAAGCATTTTTACTGTGATGGGAATTCCAAGGAATTTGGGATATAGAGTAGAGAATGACCATTTTTCAACCTAATATTTATCTGCTAGATGTGCAGCATATTGTCAGTTATCACAGCCAATAACTTCCCTGTACTTTGTAAAAGAACAAAGCTCATTGACACCAAAAAATATTTCTAATAGAAATCAATAGGCATTAAGTACCTGCCCCTTTAGCTTCTCTTATGTTTTGAGTCAGGGTTTTTGTCCTTTTCTAAGTACTAAGGGAAGCACACCAAAATTTGTCCATGGTAATCAATGGTCAATTCAGACAAAGATGGAGAATAGGTTGAAAAGCGTGTATTCCTTTATAATGTTATGATGGAGAATGGCAGGTTACTGAACTAATTCACTTCAGAAGTCAGTAATATCCCAGTCTCCGTTTTCATGAATATTCTCAGTCTCCCCATCTATAAAAGCTTGGCATGTTCCAGCTCACATTTCTCTGGTCCAAAATGAAACTAATTTAAGTTTCATGAAACTGTCAACATCAACGCATTTTACTGATGTTATCTCCAGTGAAAGGCCTGAGGGCATCCATTTCTCATGTGGGCCACATCGGAGCTCCCAAAGATGGCAGGAAACAGCTGCCTCACAGACCTGCTCCACTCCACCGAGTGCTGGACTGCTCCACTGGGGGTTTCATTGAAGTGTAGCTTACTTTGCCAAAGCTGTGACCTAGACCATTTGAAAACTGTCCATCAGAATTATAAGTGCAGAATTCTAATCGGTCTTAGAGGGTCTACCACAGCATGAGCTCAAAGTGCAGACTTCCAGCTTTAATTCAAAGGTGTTTACATTCAAATAAAACGAACAGTGTAGGAATTAACTCTCAGAATGAAGTCCAAAGAGATGTCACTGTCACTGTCACTGAAGCAAATCACCTGCAGTCTGAGAAATCAGAACAAATCTAGAGACGTTAGGCCCAGCCTAATCCCCAACAATGTGGTACATTTCTTAAGTAACCTGCCAGCCAACAGCCACTTCTGCACTCGATGTGAACTCATGGCTGTAAAGTTGACTTTAGTAATAGTTTCTTCTACAGATAGCAGTGTTTTAAAAAAAAAAAATACTCAACTTTCAGTCATGGGCTGTAGGTTAGGAAACCAGCCTTGCGACCGGAACGTCGCCGGTTTGATCGTCTGAGCTGACTATCAGTTGCTGAGGTACCCTTGAGCAAGGCATCTAACCCCAAACTGCTCCCTGGGCACTGGGAATAGAGCTGCCCACCGCTCCAGGCACGTGTGCTGACTGCCCCTTAGTGTGTCTTCACTAGTGTGTGTGTGTGTGTGTGTGTGTGTGTGTGTGTGTGTGTGTGTGTGTGTGTGTATATGGTGTTTCACCGCATGGATGGGTTAGATTGCAGAGGTGAAATTTCCCCCTTGTGGGATTTAAGGGTCTCTCAATCTATAATCTCTATTTACTTGCTTACCATGGACAATCATTTCAACCATGCGTTTCACTGTACTTGGCAAAGAAATTATGTGAATATTTATATTTATGTGAATAAAAGCATTGAAATTTAATATGGAAAAAACATTATTCTAACAATTTGCATGAGAGGCAGACATAAGAGGATGTCTCACCAAAGCTGTTCTTTTGAACTTTTAGTGACTCCAGTGAATACTAGAGTAACACAGTATAAAAGTAGTTCTACCTATTTCCTTTCCATAAGGTTTTCTGGTATCCATGCCAGGAGCATGTTGCCTCCCTGACTGCACTGTGCCAACTAAAGTTTGGTGGAGGAGGGATAGTGTGTGTGTGTGTGTGTGTGTGTGTGTGTGTGTGTTTGTTGTGTGTGTGTGTTTTTTTTTTTTTTTCTCCCTCCTTCCTTTAGTGGTTCACCTAGGACCCTTGGTTCCAGTATGCTTCCAAGTTTGTGGGAACAGTTTGGAGTAGGCCCTGTTCCAGTGTGACTGTGCCCCAGTGCACAGAGCAAAGTCCATAAACACATGGTTGAGCGAGTTTAGTGTGGAAGAACCTGACTGGCCTGCACAGAGCCCTGCCCCCAACCCCATCACAAAATTCCCACAGACACACTCCAAAATCTTGTGGAAAACTCTCCAGAAGATTGGAAGCTGTTATCGATGCAAAGGAGGGACCAACTCCGTATTAATGCCTATGGATTTAGAATGGAATGTCCTCTCCTATTTAATGTATAGGTGTGCCTGTTCCTCATGGGCTCCGTTTTCAATAATCCACTTGCAAAAAAGACTTGAGGCAATGTGTGTGAGGTCAGTGTCTTGTTGAAGCAGTTTCTTGACCAAGATTACATTCTTCTCTCATGTCACTGTACATTATTAATTTGCACTTCCTTCAATGTAATGCCCCAGTAAGATTAGCAGAGAACATCATGATCCTTCCACCTCCATATTTCTTTGAGGGTATGGAGTTCTTTCTCTAAACATGATTATCTGAATTATCAAAAGATTTTGTTTTTAATTTCATCTGACCAAAGTACATTCTTCCAAAATTGTCATTGTTTGCAAATGTGAAGTGGATATATGCACTAGAAGTACAGTAAACGACAATGTCAGTACCTGAGTACTTATCACTTACTGTATTTCTTGAGTCATAGCAACTGTGAAACAGCAAAAAATCTCGGAAGAGAACGCACTGCTTGTAATGAGGGTGTATGTCATACCCAGATGACAAGCTTGTCCCCAATGAAGTGGCCCTAATGGGGAAATGGATGGAGACCAGAGGAGATATTATGACATTTATTGATTGTGGTAAAGAGATGGATGGATTTCCTGCTTTAAATTGTCATTCATCTTAGTGTAACTCCCTATGGAACCTCACTTAGGAAGAATGGAATGGCTTGTAGAACTGTGGAAAAGAGAGAGAAAAGGGTAGAGGGAGAGCTAGAGAGAGTACACAGTTACATCATTATGGTTTTTGTCCATTTTTTTCTGCCAGTAATGTCTTTAACACAAGGTCACATTTCACTGAGCGTTTTTACATGAACTTAATAATCAGATAACAGCACAATCAGCTTGTCAGTAATCCAAACATGTTTACATGTGTTTGAGTAGTCAGATAAGGGGGGGGGGGCTCCGGGTTTACATGAGTCAGACAATAATTTGGATTTCTGCTTTGCAACCAGCCAATAAACTCACAGATGTTACACTTCAACTGGTTCGTCACTACATTCCTACTGAAGGTTATTTGTTGAGGGAAAATGCCTTCCAAATGTATCCTGTAGCTGGTCATCAAAACTGTTTCTCTACATTAGTGCTGCAGGGAAGAGCTTGAAAAATATGAATATTAGGAGGCAATTTTTTTCCATTACACATTGTGGAAGAACCCCAGAATTCAGGTGAAATTTTGTGCAAAAGGTGGGATGCGGTTAGAATGTAAATAATTTTCCAAGCTGCTTCTCCCTCAGGGTATAAATGATTTGCATATTTTTTAAATACTACAAAGACAACAAATCAAATGTTGAAACGCCTGCTGTAGTTTTGAGTGATATCTTCCCATTCTTGCTGAACATAGGATTTCAGCTACTCAACAGTTCAGGGTCTAGTCACATTTTTCATTCCATAATTTGCCAAATGTTTTCAGTGACGATGGGTCTAGACTGCAGGCAGGCCAGTTTAGCATCCAGGCTTTTTTAATATGGAGCCATGCTGTTGTGATGAGTGCAGTATGTGGTTTAGCATTGTCTTGTTGAAACAAGCAAGGTCTTCCCTGAAAGACGTTGTCCTAATGGCAGCATATGTTGCCAAAACATGTATATATCATCATCTTTAATGGTGCTTTCACAGGTGTGCACATTACCCATGCAATGTGCACTATCGCACCCCTATTCCATCATGAATGGTGCACTGATTAGAAAAAAACGGAATTCTTTAGCCCAGAGGACAGTGTCCATGATTTCCAGAATAACCTCACTTTTCCACTTCACTTTAGTCCATTTCAAATGAGCTGGGCCCAGAGAAGGCAGCAGCATTTCTAAATCTTGTTTATGTATGAGTTTATTTTTTGCATTTTAGTTTTAACTTGCATTTGTGGTTGCAGCGACAAACTGTTCAGACAGCATTTTTCAAATGTGTTTGAGCCCATGCAGCGATTTCCTGTCTTTTAATGCAGTACTGCTTGAGGGCCCAAACACCAGGGCCAGCAAATACTGCATGGTTTTTTTTTTTGCCTTGTCCCTTCTGAATCTTTTAATGATTTCATGTACCATAGATAAAACAAGTTCTTTGCTCTTTCGTGTTGAAAAACATTCTTGAATTGTTGCACTATTTGCCCCCACAGTCTTTCAGATTGGTGACCCCCCCCCCCTCTCTGTACTTCTGAAAGACCCAACCTCTCTGGGATGTTCATTTTACACCAATTATGTTACTGATCTGTTGGTAATCACCTGCCAGGTGCTTTTGCCTGGTGCGTTGTGTGGTGTGTTGTGTGGTGTTTTGTAAACATTTTTGGAACATGTTGGAATCAAATTCAAAATGAGAATATACTTTTCAAAAAACAATTCAGTTTTAACATTTGATGCTGTCTTTGTACAATTTTCAATTAAATTAGTTTAAATGATTTGCATATCATTTGCATTTTGTCTTTATTTCCATTTTGCACAGCATCCCAACTTTTTTTTGGAAATTGGTGTGTAATTTGAGAAACTTTATCATATTGCCATTTTCAATACTTGGTTGCAAATACTTTTCAGTGAATGCCTGAAGTCTGGAATCCATGGACATCCCCAGATGCTGGTTTTCTTCCCTGGTGACGCTGTACCAGGCCTTTACTACAGCTATTCTCAGTTCCTGCTCATTCTTTTGGGCATGTTTTTGGATCATGAACTGTTCCATTCCTTCAATATACTTTCTCTACACATTATTCTGGCAAAAGTTTATTTTTTATTTTTTTTTTTTTTTTTCCCCCATCTGTCCAGAAGAACTGCACAGGCTTTTTTAGGCTCTAATATGGTCTTCCTGTTACTTTCTTCTTCTTTCGGCTGCTCCCTTTAGGGGTCGTCACAGCGGATCATCTGCCTCCATCTTGCCCTATCCACTGCCTCCTCTACTTTTACACCAACCATCTCCATGTCCACCTTCACTACATCCATAAACCTTCTGAGGTCTACCTCTTCTTCTTCTACCCGGCAGCTCCATCTCCAACATTCTTTGCCCAATATATCCACTATTCCTCCTCAACACATGTCCAAACCATCTCAATCTGGCTTTATCTCCAAACTGCTCCACCTTCACTGTCCCTCTGATCTGCTCATTTCTAATCTTGTCCATCCTTGTCACTCCCAACGAAAATCTCAGCATCTTCATCTCCGCCACCTCCAGCTCAGCCTCCTGTCTCTTAGACAGAGCCACAGTCTCCAAACCATACATCATAGCAGGACGCACTACTGTGCTGCTATCCTTCTGTCACGCATCAGCCCTGACATCCGTCTCCACCCACTCCATCCTGCCTGCACCCTCTTCTTCACCTCTTTTCTACACTGTCCATTGCTCTGGATGGTTGACCCAAGATATTTGAAGTCATCCACCTTTACGACCTCTACTCCTTGCATCTTCACCTTTCCACCTGCCTCCCTCTCATTCACACATGATCTTCCTGTTACTGAGGTATAAATATGGTTAAAGCTTGTCTTAAATCCTGTATTTACTCTTTTAATCTTCTCTTGACTGACTTTGGTGCATATACCTCATGGAAGGAGTTCCTGATCTGGCCAACTGTTGTGAAGAGGATTTCTTCACCCTATAAGGAATCCACCACAGTTGATTTTCTTTTGTATTTTGGGATTTGTAGCATTTCTGAGCTCTCCGACCTTTCTTTTTGATGAACAAGCACTATGTGCGTACTTGTGTGATTTGCAAGTATGAAGTGTATTTATTTTGACTGCTGACTTGTATGTGGAAGCTGGAATCCTCAGCTGCACTCTGAATCATCACATGCTATTGACGGAAAGTATGGATGACCCAAATGTCAATTCATCCCTTAGGGTCAAAACAATATCTGCAGCCACTCGTATAAGTCAAAAATGCCACGGGTAATGAATAGGAGTGAAAAGTGTCTCTTGTCATATCTCATACACAGCCTGATGGTATCAGTTCTTATTGTGCAAGACCAAGGCTTGGCAGTCTCTCAATATTTTTCCGTTATTGGCATAAAAATCTAACGTGCTTTGGAAGTGGTGATGGGCAACACTTAGGCAATGAGGTCTTATTGATCTCTTTGTGTTTTTGCTCACTATTGGATGTAAATTGACTAAGCTGATGTTTTGCAGAGGTAGATTAGCTTGAAAGCGAGACTACATGCACAAAGAGAGCCTTTCTGTCTCAGCTACTCGATCAATATTTTTCAAGGTTATGGTTTTATTGACCTAATTGAAACTAATAATTATCAGCCTAGTGAACCTTAAAGGAATGCATAAGTTCTACACATCTTGTATCTTGTTGAGATTGGATCCCAATTTTTGTTATACCAACACACTTGTGAGAGATTTGTCAGTTGCATTTGATGGGCAATATTCAATATCAGTATTCTTAGGATAACAAACCTCAACTTTGGCACACATGTGAAACGCAAACAAGAACTAAGTAACTGGAAAAGTGCTTTTTCTGATAAAAATGCAGAGCACAGTGATTCATAAGAATGGTTCCTATGGTGGTGTGTTTTTTATTTATTTATTTTTTTTACACGGTGTTGCTAGAAGATTGCTAAGGTGTTACAAGGTGGTTGCCAAAGTGTTGCTATGTGGTTTCCAAGGTGTTGCTAGGCAGTTGCCATGGTATTGTCACGATTAGCCCCTCCCCAGTCCTGTCCATGTGTGCGTCTTGTTTTGGTTTAGTCCACGTGCTTTTTGTTTTGAGTCTCAGTCCAGCCCCCTTGTTGTCGCCCCAATTGTTGCTTCCAGTTTCAATGTGTCTTGTTAATCCCTAGTTAGCCTTCATTTATTTAAGCCCTGTGTTTGCCCCTTGTTTTCGTTGGTCTTTTGTATGCATGTTTGATGTGCTGTTTTGAATGTTTGACTTGTATGAAGCGTTGTTTTTTCCCTGTATGCATTTGAGTTATGTCTAACTCTCCATATCTGTGTTGGCTCTTTGAACCGGGACCATTTTGACCATGACCTTGGATTTGCCCAAAATAGCTCATCTTGGCATGTGTCCGCCTCATCGCTCCCCAGTGTCACAGGTATAAGGTATAAGATTGCCATGATGTATAGGGTATTTATTTAAGCAATACAACATGAGTAGGAGTGTTTGTCGCCTTCGGATCATGCCTGCGACCAAAACGCAGCCATGATGTTTGAGAACACATGAACTTGAGTGTTCTATTGCTTTTCTACAACAGTTAAATAAAGAAATTAATAAACTGGTCTGTGAAGGTGGCATTTGATTTTTTTTTTCTCAATGTTACCAGTTCCTTCCACCAAATTAGTTCCTTAACAAGTAGCTTGCTGCAACGTCAGAGCAACGAACTCCTCTCACTCACTGCACAGCTGCCAGTTCATTCTCCAGCTTCTTACACTACATTACTAAGATGTCATTACCACTGAGCAAGATTCAGTCAGCAGCTGGGACAGAAGGCCACCTGAACAACCTTGAATTAACCAGAAATGAACTGAATACCATTCACCAAACATGTAATCTCATGTTCAGGGTCTGACCAAATCAGACTGACCCATAAAACTGCCACACTATCAAGTTTAGCTCAGTTTTGTCAAGTTTTGCTAGATCGATATTAATATTTTGTTCCAGCCAGTTTGTAAAGCATCTTACAGCCTATTTTGTTTGGTGAATGGTATTCAGTTAATTTCTGGCTGATTACAGGTTGTTTAGATATTCTTCTGTTACATTTGCTAATTGAAAAGCTGCTCAGTGGTGATGACACTTTGAGAATTCAGTGTAGTCTCATCTTCAGAGTCTGACAGTCAGCTGTAGATCATGATCTTAAAAGTATTCATTTTCTGTTGGTCACAAAGTAAGAAGTAAAAACATTCAAATGGATTGAGTGTCTCCAACAGTTGTCAAAGTCGCTGCTTAGCAATTGCGTCTCAGCAGAGTGATGGTGTTTTGGGGGGGAAAAAACCTGATGTTATGGCAAAATAACAGCACGTTTAGAATGCCTCTCAATGCAAATGAAAGGATTCTGAGAGGAAGGATTAAAAATTGACAAACAGATGAGTGCAGACCAGAACAACTTTGCATTCAGAGGCCTGCCCTAAGATGTCTTTCAGTTGAGGAGAGCTATAGTTGAACACCCATCTACTGTGCCAGATTATATTCATTCCTATGGGGAAAAGTGTAATTTAACAAATTGTCCAAAAACATTAGATCAAAAAGCTGTATACAAGCACACCATTCCCACTCAGACCAGACATTTCAGAGTTGGAACGGTGTCAAAATCTTAACTGTGGGATGGGTTACTGGAAAAAAATCTGTCCGAAAAATAAGAATAGCATTTCTGTTTTGTGTTTACAATGATCTTAAGTATTTCACCCACTAGAGTAGATACCATTCTCAAAAGATTCATGAAAGTCTGCTGAGGATGGCATGAACGGCATACCACTGGCCTTGTTTAAAGGGCAAGGTGATGAGCATTTGTAGTTATCACTGCATTAAAACATGCTTCTGTGATGAATATCATTACATGGGCTCAGGAACACTTCAACAAACATTTGTCCATAAACGTCATTTATTGCTCCATCCACAAATGCAAGCTAAGACCTGTACTAAGCACATCGGAAGCCATACGTCAATGTCTAGAAAGACTGCCGACTTCTTTGGGCTTGAGCTGATCTGAAATTGAATGATGCATAGTGAAAACTTATTAATGGAAATGATCAAATGTTGTGTACTGTGGGCCAAAGCAGAAAAGGACCATCCCGACTGTTACCAGAGTAAAGGTTTTTGTTTTTGCCATCACTTTAATGCAAAACAAAACTCTCATGTTTCTTACAATCTGTGACCTGGATAAACAATTTGATATTTTAGACAGAGCACACTGAAGAATGCAAGATGCATTGCTGTTGGCCATGAATCTAAAACGGGTCCAAATAATTCAGAGCTTCCCAGACACTAGATGGCCCACGTTTTTGTTCCAACCCAACTTGCAATACTTACAACCCCAATTCCAATGAAGTTGGGATGTTGTGTAAAACATAAATAAAAACAGAATGATTTTGCAAATCCTTTTCAACCTATATTCAATTAAATACACAACAAGGACAATATATTTAATGTTCAAACGGATAAACCTTTATTTTTTGCAAATATTCACTCATTTTGAATTTGATGCCTGCAACATGTTCCAAAGAAGTTGAGACAGGGGCATATTTACCTCTGTGTTACATCACCTTTCCTTTTAACAACACTCAAGCGTTTGAGAACTGAGGACACTAATTGTTGAAGCTTTGTAGGTGGAATTCTTTCCCGTTCTTGCTTGATGTACAATTTCAGTTGCTCAACAGTCTGGGGTCTCCATTGTCGTATTTGTGCTTCATAATGCGCCACACTCTTTCAATGGGAGACAGGTCTGGACTGCAGGCAGGCCAGTCTAGTACCCGCACTCTTTTACTACAAAGCCACGCTGTTGTAACAGGTGCAGAAAGTGGCTTGGCATTGTCTTGCTGAAATAAGCAGGGACGTCCCTGAAAAAGACGTTGCTTGGATGGCAGCATATCTTGCTCTAAAACCTGTATGTATCTTTCAGCATTAATGGTGCCTTCACAGATGTGCCTTACCCATGCCATGGGCACTAACACACCCCCAGACCATCAGAGATGCTGGCTTTTGAACTTTGCGCTGATAACGATCTGGACAGTCCTTTTTCTCTTTGCCCCGGAGGACACAACATCCATGATTTCCAAAATCAATTTGAAATGTGGACTCGACAGACCACAGGACACTTTTCCACTTTGCGTCAGTCCATCTCAGATGAGCTCGGGCCCAGAGAAGCCGGTGGCGTTTCTGGGTGGTGTTGATATATGGCTTTCGCTTTGCATGGCAGAGATTTAACTTGCACTTGTAGATGGAGCGACGAACTGTGTTCACTGACAGTGGTTTTCTGAAGTGTTCCTGAGCCCATGTGGTAACATCCATTACAGAATGATGTGGGTTTTTAATGCAGTGCCGCCTGAGGGATCGAAGGTCACGGGCATTCAATGTTGGTTTTCTGCCTTGCCGCTTACTTGCAGAGATTTCTCCAGATTCTCTGAATATTTTGATGGTATTATGGACTGTAGATGATGAAATCCCTAAATTCCTTGCAATTGCACGTTGAAAAACATTGTTCTTAAACTGTTGGACTATTTGCTCACACAATTGTTCACAACGTGGTGAACCTCACCCATCCTTGCTTGTGAACGACTGAGCCTTTCAGGGATGCTCCCTTTATACCCAATCATGACACTCACCTGTTTCCAATTAACCTGTTCACCTGTGCAAACCTTCCAAACAGGAGTGTTTTGGGTATTCCCAACTTCGTTGGAATGTGTTGCAGGTATCAAATTCAAAATGAGTGAATATTTGCAAAAAACAAAGTTTGAATATAGGTTGAAAAGATTATGCAAATCATCGCATTCTGTTTTTATTTTTTACACAACTTCATTGAAATTGGGGTTGTAACAGGCTAACTGAAGCCTTGTAATAAATAATATACCCAGCTAGGGATCACAGGACGATAGGAGTAATCCATTCACACTACTTTTCTGCACACCAGTTGAGTGCCAGATTCAAGCTGAGGGGGAGAATGGATTTTTAACATGACTGGCATGTTGCTTTTGTTCATTTCTACTCTTGAAAACTGTTGGTGTAAATGGTGTACATCTCAAGTCATGTCACCCCCTAAGGTTTGCAATAATTCTGCCCTAAGAAATGATGGGTTTATATACACGTTTTGAATAGGAGTCAACTGAAACTATTGGGGTAGGTAAATGGTATCAAGCTCAGAACAGAATAAGTTTCACACTGCTAGTGTGCTTCCCAGGCGATGTAGCAAAATGTTGATGGTGGGGAAAAATAAAATCAAAGTTGGAAACGTATTTTCATGAAATACTGACTTTTCACTGTAATTACAAATAATGAACCTCATATTGCTAATGCATGTGGGAGATTAAAGGAGTAAAATGCAATACTGTGCAACAAGCATGCTAGAATTATGGAAAAGTCTGATGCAAAATGTGACTCAGGAAGGTACTGAGAACATTTGTGTTAAATTAGCATCAATCTTTCCCCTTTTTTTTCTTTTTTCTTATTACATATGTTACTTTTCCTGTAATGAACAGAAAACACTGCACTGGGAAATTCACTCACCTAACTCCAGTGTGATTTAGTGATTGAATCATGGTGTTTTTTTTCTGAAGCATTTGCATAATAATTGCTTTTTTGTATTGGATCAGTATCACTGTGAATTGTCTTGCATCGCAGAACACTGTGCTGCCTGATTTGCAGTTTGCGGACTCTTGGACAAACTTTAACAGCTGAAGTGTTGAATTTGGTGACATCGCAGAGGATTATCTTACAGGTTTAAGGGGCAATACGGACACAATGAAAAATGTACATAGCATTACATCTGTTGTAAACATGTCTACCCATTAGACTCTAGAACAGCAGTCACCAATCCCTCCTAGAGATCTACTTTAGGATTGGAACTAGACTCTGCAGGTAGGTCGATATCAAGAATCAGGGTCGGTGACCACTGCTCTAGAATGAGATTTTTCCAGACTGTCCAATAATGTATCTGATGACACAGCTTAAAAATAGTATGTTATCAGAAATCTTAGTTTTTAAAGCTGAAACATCCCATTCTAGAGAAGGGGGAAAAACCTCTGAAAAACTATGGCTTTAGGGTAGATTTTTGGTGTTGGGCTGTTTTTGAATGCTTTGTCTTTATCATCTTGTGAATGCAGAGGTAAACCAAAGAGGTAACATTACAACTATGGAGCAGACTGTTATTGCAACTGTATAACTGTCTTTAAATCCCCATTTGTAATGGAGAGAATGAATTACTCCAATGACTGGAATGACTTGTCAGATGAGAAGGTCAACAAATTAGAAGGTAAAGGTGGCAAGGTACTGTAGCTACCTGGCTAACTAAATACCTCACCTCAGTTTGGCTCCTTTTCTTGGGCTAAAAGAGCAAAAAACATTTGGATATTTTAGATAGTTAGTCTTTACTTTTGATTCAATTAATGAACAGATTCAACTAAGACAATATGATGTATGTTGTAATGTACAACTTTTGTGGGCCTGTCTCATAGGAGCCCTTGTAATCATTCTGATCATACAAATCAGCAATGCTGACTCACTTACCAGAGATATTTGCTAATCTGTTAAAGTTTGTTAGCCTGGTAGCCAGCTAGCTAGGGGAATCTGAAGATCAAATCACAGTTTTCTTTTTGATATATTAATGCTAGGTTGTTGGTGTTTATTAGGCTATACATCAGCCAGGATTTGGTGACACCACAGGGATTTCCTGCTAGAAAACTAGCATGGCCCATCATGACTTGGCACCAGCAAAACCAGCATATATTGCGTTTTGGATGCTGGTATGCTGGTCAACCAGCATGACCAGCTAAAGCAACACCAGACCAGCACATTTGTAGGCAGAGCATGGATTGCTGACCTGCAGAGTACGTCAGTATATGGGCTCTTGCAGTTAAATATAGATTGGTATTTTTCAGAATTCAGAACTGTCCTAGGCCAGTATTCCTGCACACTTTTTCTAGTTTGTCTTATTGATGGGTGTCGGTATGTAAAGTTAAACCCTGTTTACTTTCAGACAGAACAATCCATCTACTCAATGCCTTTATTTTGATTTACTACATGCTGCTTCAATCTGAAGCCATGTGAAGAAGCCTCTCCTGATTTATGACACTTCATTAGACCATGCCCACGCTTTCAGAATGCAGGAGGTAAAACACTGCATTAAGCTGAACAGAGCCCTCCCTGTAGAGCACTGGCCATATAAAAGCAAATGAATTGTAACTCGGGACCATTGTGCATTTATTGAAGTGGCTGTAAAGATGCTGAACTGATTTACATAATATAAAGATGCTTAGATACTGGCTCCCAAACTGCGGCTGCAAAAATAAAGTTATGCATTTACACGACGGTCATCATGAACCCCTGCCATTTAATGTCTCCAAGACCACTTTACAACACTCCACAATAAAATGTTGTTAAAATTAGATGAAGGTTACCAAATGGTTCTTGGCTTTGAGTTAATTCAGTCCTATTAAGTGTACTAGGACAAACCTTAAATCTGTAAAGAATTATGTAAAGCATTTTTACACTTAAGTCTTCAAATTCCCATCCATCCATCCATCCATTTTCGAAGCCGCTTCTCCGTCAGGGTCGCGGGGGGGAGCTGGAGCCTATCCCAGCAGTCTTCGGGCGGAAGGCAGGATACACCCTGGACAGGTCGCCAGTCCATCGCAGATTCTTCAAATTCCCTTCTTCCTCAAATGGTTCTTAACCTCTTATTCAGCAGGGTAGATTTTGGTTTGTCCACCTGTGTGATGGTGAAATTGCAGACGAACACAGATAAAAGAAAAGCGAGACTTAATGAAAAACAAATCACCAGTTGTCAAAAAGGGCAAAACAATAACATGGTCAAAGTCCAGGCCAAGGTTAAAAAAAAAAAAAAAAAAAAAAAAAAAAAAAAAAAATCAAAAAGCGCAAGGCAAAAGTCAAAGTCAGCAAACAAAATTAAAGGTCAAAGCACACAGGAACAAACAGCTCAATGGGAAACTTCTCAGTAAGTCTCAGAGAAACAATACTTCACAAAGATATTGTCTAAAGCCTGGGCTTTTATAGTCTAATCTAAGAGTCACATGATACAAATGCAGGTGGATGGTATTAGTAATCATGAGACTGAGATCGCTGATAGGAGCATGGTGGAGAGTTGGAAGTCACATGAGACTCCAGAGGATTCTGGGAGATGGAGTCCATCTTCTCCTATGGGAGGTTCCGAATGCATGACAATCTGAATTTACATGACCAAATCATAAGGCAAATTATTCAGTAACTCATAAAATAAATGCAAATTTTTTATTTATTCATTTATTTTTGTAAAAGTTATTTTTATCACAGACTCCATCTGTTTATAGGTTCTAGCCCAGATTTGTGAAAAAATGGGTTGACTTTCAGTAGACAAAAAAATTGAGTTTAGCTTCTTCTATTATAAGCTATATATAAAAAGAGAGCTATCGTCTGTTGCTAAAAATACATTACCTACCTATTACTGGAAAAAAGACAGTTACAGCTCATGACACCCACCCTTTTGAAATGAGTTATGAAGAATGACGGAAGAATATGATGGTGCATTTTGTAACCGCTGGTGGTTCTAAGGTGTTTAAGAGGCTACAATCAAAAGGTCGTGTACACAATTTGCCTGTTACCATAAATATAGTAAATTGGCCAAGATATGCTTGCAGTGGAGTGTTAATAAAACACTAATAGGGTGCAGCATGTGATGGTTACTAACTCAAACCCAGAATTATCCACGCCCTGATTGAGTACATGTATGTTTCCGTCACACAACAGTAACATGAAAGTAGGCGGGGTTCTCTGGAGGTTGACTGGTGGTCACATTATTTCTCATGTAGCAACAATGGAGGAGTTTCAAGCTCTGTTTCAGCCTTTACTCTGCATTTGTGTGACATAGACAGACATTCTGGCTAGCTAGTACTTTTTAGAAATGGTCATCTGTCTTGAGTGATGATCGTGTGATGACTGCACCTCAACATTTTTACTTTATGAATGCATTGAAACTTTGCTCCATCTCTGCGCTGTAAAATTAATGCTTGCCCAAGGAGCATCAATATACATTTCACAAGTCACAATATACAGTGATGTCAGCAATCTAGTTCTTTCTATTTGTGTAAATAGAATGGTATCTTGGTACGTAAAAAGATCTTAAATCTAGCCAATATGTCTAATTTTCATGTTGAGATAGTTGTAAGCTTATTAAAAGGTTAACTTTTTTCAGACATTTATACCCAAGTCATTTTAGTACGTAACACTATCCAACTATATTAGCAGGTCATTTTAAGAAACAAGATAAAAACATGCAAAACTGTCTGCCAATACTGTGAGAATTTCACTTACTGACATAAGTAATGCATGGTGGCACAGTGAGTAGTTCTGTCACCTCCCAGCAAAAAGGGCTCAGGTTCAGTTCCTGGGCCGGGTAACGAGGGTCCTTTCTGTGTGGTTTGCATGTTCTGCCCGTGTCTGTGTGGGTTTCCTCTGGGTGTTCTGTATTTCTCCCACAGTCCAGTGCAACTGGATATACTAGACTGTCCTGTGATGGACTGCCAACCTGTCCAGGGTGTTTCGTACCTTCCACCCAATGAGCGCTGAGAGAGGCTTCAGCACCCCCTGTGACCAGGGCCGGATTAAAAGAATGGGCTGAAAGGGCTGCAGTCCCGGGCCTCGCCACTAGGGGGGCCTCCGGTCGCTGAATGTCAAATGACAAAAATTAATAGAAAAAAAAAAAACGAAACAAGCGAAAATGTCGGGCCAAAGGAAACACGAGAGCGGAGCAAAAAAACGAAAATTACAATCAATAAAAAAGGAAAGAGCGACAGAATTATTACAGAAAACACCCAAATTAACCAACATGTGGAGTAGTCAGCCTGCTGTAGCAGCTACCACCAGCAAAGAGGCAACTGTCAGTGATGGACAGCAGCCAACCACCGCTAGCCAACTAACCAGCCCAACTAGCCAGTCTGCTAGCAATAGTGCTACAATCTCTGAGGAAACAAGTGATGGAGAAGAACCAGTGGGTAATGTAGCAGATGAGCCTGTTGATTCTGAGGCAGGGGCGAAAATAGATATATCAACAGATATTGCATGCTGGGGAGAAGTTAATGAGGAGATGCGAAGCTATTGGGTCGGAAAGGGAATTGAAGCACCCACACAATGTCAACATAAAGATGCCGATTTTTCGGCTTCTGAAAGGAGCTATAAAAATCAGAAGCGATGTCTGAGCAAAACATTGTTCAGTCGCTCGCTCAGAAATGGAGAGAAGGTGGCAAGAGAATGGTTGTCTTACTCCCCATCTACTGGAAATGTGTTTTGTTTTTTTTGCAAACTATTCAGTAACGATTCAGTAATGATATTAAAGCTACCCTTGAATTGAAATGAATTGAATTGAAGTGAATTGAATTGAAATCATAATACCAGTTCACTTTAAACGGTAGTCTGTCATAGATTGGTACTGTGTACGCTGATGTGTCAGTGGGTTTGTGTGAGGTCATGCGTCAGAACATCATATGAAGGGCCTCATCCTGGTAATTAGCCCCGGGCCTCAGGAAGTGTTAATCTGGCCCTGCCTGTGACCCATGCAGTAGAAATGTCTAGAAATTACTTCAATATCGATTAGATTTAGATCATTTCTCTTGCCAAGGTATCATTTTTTTTTAAGTTTATATAGTTCATATATATTTATGGTTTGATCTTTCCACAATCTGCACTATTTCAAGCTCCATGTATAGGTTTTAGCTTGCCATGCTTGGTACTTGGGAAAACGCCTGAAGTCACAAGTCACCCAAAAAGGTTTGAGGTGACTGACTTCTATTACTGGATAGGTGGATTAGCCTTGTAGCTCCACTATAATAGACATCAGACACCAAACATGTCTTGGCCAGTGAATTGCTGTTAGGGTAAGTAAATTGTGTAAATTTTTAGTTCTCTGAGCTCTGTACCTGTTTTAAAAAGCATCTGTTCAAAGATTCTTTATGGACACAAGTGTTTTTTCATGACTCCAGAGTAATCAATCTTTGTTAGAGTAACTAATTTGATACAGTATGTATCAAAGCCAAATCTAGGCAGCAATGGCATTGTGAGAATATGACCATCCTCACAGACTTGCATTCTAGTCATTACAGTCTTCTACTGTAAATCTTTTTTTTTTTTTTTTACATGTTTTCTCTCCTTAAACTGTCTATCTGCATGTCTATTCCGAGCACAGCTGTGGCGGTATGTCATACTCAGACCTGTGGCGGGGTGACGGGAGGACAATCATTTATACGGGAAGCATTTTGTGTCCTGCTGTTGTTTTGCTTTAAGACGCTGGTGCACTGTGCTAAATGATGTCGCTCAGGGCAGCAGTGTGACTTCTGGCTCCTTTTATGTTTAGGTAAGTGGCACTCAGGCCTGTTACAGAAGCAGATGGCTGTTAAATTGCTGAATTAATAATGCATTGTTAACTTGCACAATCAGTTGACTGAAGTGTAGCTCTACTATTAGCATGAAAGATTTTTGCTTGCCTTGGCCTCAAAATATGTCAGGTTACCTAATGCCCTTTGTACAAGTTTGATGGTGCCATTAAAATGCCATTCCTTTAAGCAGCTCATGTAGCCTCATGTGTTGAGATCAAATGCTTGCAGGTTGTTTGTGCTGAGGATATGGCTAAATAAAGACAGATGGGGAGGCATCTGTGGGACCCATTACAGTAATCCCTCAGATGGCTTTCAAATTATAACAATCACATTCATTGAAAGGACTCGGGCGACGCTTTTGTGGCCAGAATGCTTGAAAAGACATTATTTAATAACTGTCTCGTATTCAGTTAGCATATTCTCATAATGAGAAATATTAGATA
The DNA here is from genome assembly GCF_015220715.1 of Pygocentrus nattereri. Taxonomy (NCBI): domain Eukaryota; kingdom Metazoa; phylum Chordata; class Actinopteri; order Characiformes; family Serrasalmidae; genus Pygocentrus; species Pygocentrus nattereri. The sequence goes on along the minus strand of NC_051211.1, from coordinate 39,126,919 downwards.
TAAGCATATTTGAAATATTTGATATTGTGAGTGTATGTAAATGTAACCATTTTAGTGCGGGATAGAGATGTGCAAAAGTTTGGGCAAACTGCATTTTGTTGAAGTGAAAATAAGTTGACATCCTCTACAGAGAACACACTTCTATGCGTATTAATGCACAATTATTCATTCGCTGAATTTAACATGTTGCAAAAAACAAATAAAATGTGGCCTGTGCAAAAGGTTGATTTTCAAACGATTTTCAAATGTTTTAAAGAAAATAAATAGAAATTTTGCAAAAGAATTTGCAAACAAATCCCATATTTAAGTTGGTTTTGGTAGTGATTTGTTTTTGGTAATGATTCTGGCCTAATTTAGAACATAACTCAAAATGCTAGCAAGTATATGACCAGCAAAAACAGCTTTGAACAGTTGTACACGTTCAAAATGTTAATATTTGTCATTAAAACAAAGTTTACTTAATTGCAGAAAATGTGTTAATGTTACACATGGATTTTTTTACTTCAAAATGATTGGCTCTAACTTCTCACCATGTGGCCATGAGGGGCACTCCCTGCTCTAAAATGCAGGGGCATGGCTAAAACGAGGCTCGGTCTATGGACTAACTCTGTGTTTTGGTAATGATGAAAAGAAAAAAAAAAAAAATTATCCCATGTTAAGTATCACTGAAGTTTTAAACTCATTATGAAGCTGGTAACCCTTTACAACAAGGGTACATTATCGGTACTTAAAACAGTACTGAGCATTACTAAAGGTTTAAGTAATAACTACATTAATGATTATGGAACTAAACAAACATTGATTACTTAATAAAATCTAAAATAATTACCAGTAAATTGTTTAGATAGGTCTCACATAATTAGTACTTAATGATGTGGCTAAATTGAGGCTCCTTTTTTTTTAATTCATCATAAAGGAATTGTTTTAACTTCATTTTAAAACAAATCAAAAAGATCTTAAAGAAAAACAAACCCCCACAAAAATGAAGTATTATCCTCAAAATTAGAAATTTAGGGGTTAGTTTTTGGGGCGGAAACCTCCCAATAGAAAGTACGCTACAATTATGATTTTGTGTACATACATTTTGCTTATTATTATCTCAATAAATGCTATGGATTTGAAAGATCATAATATAATCCTTGTGAATATCTAAGGTCTGGATGGATTTTTTTTTACAAATTCTCTATTAATGCAATCATTTTACTTGATAAGACCAGTTGATGATATTCCTACAACACACGCTTAACCTCCCAAGCTCACATCCCAACTCCCATGATCATTATCACATGAACACTCATTTCTCAGTCTCTGTCATTTTTATTTGCCTGTGACACACTTCCTTTAATGGCCCCTCATGGTGGTCACCTCATGGAGTCGCAGTAATAAGTCCTCAGTGTTTGGTCAGGCAGACAAGGTCTACGTTAACTACAGGCACTACAATCAGGGCAGATAGATTGTGCTGCCTTTCGTTGCTTATGATAATCTAGCCTCCCAGATGTCCTCCTATCTAAATGAAAGCTCTTATCATAGTTACAGCAGCAGGCAGCAGAGATGAGAGCAGGGAGTTGGGTATTGAGGCTGTCTGTTCAACCTTAGAGACACAAAGGGGTTTTTAAGTAAACCAAAGTGCTGATTATATCCCATTTTACTGCAACATGTCGAGCACTAAATCGCACACAAAACCACTGCAGACTGGTTATGTGCGTATAGCAGTGCTTGATATTTAAAATACAGATTTAATTGCACCACTTTAAATCACATGTAAGGTAAATGTTTGCAACTACACTCTAACTGCTCCCTTATCCCAATCTGTGACATGATTATGACTAAAATTTGACTACTTGACACAGCAGTGTGTTTTTCACTATACTTCATTATTTCTTTTTTCTTAAAATCAATTGAGTTTAATATGATACATGAACACAATTCAACAATTACTGTTCAATGAGTGTTAATATTTAGTATCTTTTTAGCTTACTACAGATTTTCTGCCATGTGGGTAAGAAAAGGAAAAAAAGCTCAACAAAATATGACGGATGTTTTGAATTCAAAAACAATGTCTAATCCAAAACATGTACCGTTTTCATATCTAGGTTGTCTGCACTGTGTGTAAACCAGTTTAGTTTTTTTGTGATTATCGTATCTTTTTTCATTCAGTTGGATTGGTTTCACCCTGCAACAGCTTAAGTGCACCAAATTACATGTGTGAGTGCTTGTTTACTGCTCAAAAATTTTACAGGAACCAAAGTGCGCTGTTTCACATTCTCCCTTCGAGCCCAAAATCTCCAACTATGCATGACAATAGAGACACCTACCAACTGTGTGTATCATAGTCAAGTAATTAAGCAATAGAACACAAGAGGAAGTGTGTTCACAAAATGACATGATGGCTGTGATTTGATCGCAGGCACGAGCTGAAGGCAATAACACGCAACCTTGAGTGTCCTACTACTTTTATACAACAGTTAAAGAAATATGTCAAACTTATAAATTGGGCCATGAACGTGTCATTTAATGTTTAATGTTAGCAGTTCTTTCTGCCAAATTATAGTGCCTTAACAAGTAGCTTGTTGCAACATCAGAGTAACGAGCTCCACTCAATCACTGCAGTCAGTTGTAAGCCTCCCCTTTTGAAGTACGGACTGAGCCATACAACTGCTGTAATATCAAGTTTAGCTCACTGATGCATGTGTGTGTGAGTGTGTGTGTGTGTGTGTGTGTGTGTTTGGGGTTTTTTTTTTGGCTAGATCAATATTAATATCATTTTGTTTCAGCCCGTCTGTAACGCATCTTACAGCCCATTTTGTTTGGCGAATGGTATTTAGTTCATTTCTGGCTGATTCCAGGTTGTTTTAGTTTTTCTTCTGTCACAGCTACCGACTGAAAAGCTGCTCAGCGGTGATGACAGTTTGGAAATTTAGTGTAGTCTCATCTTCAGAGTCTGACCAAATCGGCTGTCAGTCAAATGTCATCTTGTATCCATTTTCTGTTTGTTCGCAAAGTACGTAGTAAAAATATTCAAATGGCTTACAGCTGTGAAAGTCGCTGCTTAGCAATGGCATCTCAGCGGAGTGATAGTGTTTGTGAAAACCTGATGTTGGGGCAAAATATCAGCACGGTTAGAACGCCCATCAGCTGATGAGTGAGTTCTGGGCCTCCTCTGCCCACAAGTGAAATCTGGACCAATCAGACAGATTATTGAAGCAGAATAATCTCAGAAATTTTCCTAGTTCCTGGTTGACTCGCTCATGATGAAAAGCCAGACGTCAGGCTGACAGAAATCCCCATATGTTCAAAGAAGGCTGACCAAATCTTGGTCCCCTATCTGATAATGTCCTCCAGGTTGCCAAAAATAACAAAAAACTTAGTTGAACAGAGCCTCAGCTGTTTGAAACACAGTGGGGAGTGATGTAAAGGAGATGAACCCAACATCACGTGAAAACCTATCAACCACAGTAAGAATTGTGGTAAAGCCTTGAGATTCTGGAAGGTCAGTAATGAAGTCCAATGTGATGTGAGACCAGGGTCATACGGACATGGGTAAAGGAACGACTTTCCCAGCGGACGATGTCTTAGGAGTTTTACGCTGAGAACATGTAGTGCAGGAAGATACAAATGAATGAATGTCCTTGCTTCTACTCTCCCACTAATGACGATTGGACAATTGCTGAGTGTGAGTCCCTGGGATGACCTGAAGTGATAGACTCGTCACATGGGTACATTCCTCTATCATGGAACTGACTTGGAACATATAGCTTTTCAGGGGGACACTGAATGGGTACTTGGCTATCCTCTACTGCCCTCTCAATCTCATCATCTATCTCCCAATATATGGATGCTATCTTTTATATGTGGGGGAATTATAGGTTCGATCCTAGTCTGATCTATCCCTACTGTATCCTCCTTATACATGCTAGCAAGGGCATTGGCCTTTGTATTTCTAGAACCAGGACGATAAGTGATACTAAATCGAAACCTAGAGAGGTAAAGACCATCTGGCATGGTGAGCATTAAGAGGTTTAGCATTGCGTGAATATTCTAGAGTCTTGTGATTTGTCAAAACCACAAACAGATGATTTGCTATAGCAAAACCCAGCAATCTTTGCAATTCTTTCACAGACAAAGGAGTAGGCCAATTCACCACTGCTTCTACTTTATTGTCGTCCATTACTACCCCATTGGCACTAATAATATATCCTAAAAAGGCAACTGATTGTAAATTAAATTTGCACTTATCACCCTTTTACCTAGAGATCAGAATCAGAATCAAGCTTTATTGGCCAGGTATGCTACGCATACAAGGATTTTGGTTTTGGTTACAGGAGCTCACAGTGCACAGTATCAGACTGACGTTCACATGTAGAGAATAAGATGAAAGAACTTGATACTACACACCAGTATTTTTCAAGTGCGGTATGAAGCTGGAATATTGTTTGGTCTAATATTTTAAGTTCAAGAGTGATGATTTGTGGGAAGAAGCTCCTTTGTAGAGTAGATATCCTGATTCTCATCTGGCTGAAGCACCAGACAGAGGGGAAGTAGCTGGAACAGGTGGTTTCCAGGGTGAGAGGGGTCTGTGGAGATCTTCTCTTCACGCTTCCTGGTTCTGGAGGCATGCAGTTCCAACAGTGTAGGCAACTTAACCCAAATTGTCCCCTCTGCAGATCTGATGATGCGCTGCAGTCCGTGGAGGTCATGCTTGGTGGCTGAGCTGCCCCACACTGTGATGGACGTGGTGATGACAGACTATGATGGCTGTGTAGAACCGCACCATCAGCTCCTGGGGCAGGTTGAACTTACTTCCTGCGTCAGCTGAGTACATCCTCTGCTGTGCTCTCTTGATGATGGAGCTGATGTTGCTGTCCCACTTCAGGTCCCTGGTGATTGTTGTGCCCAAGAACTTGCAGGCTTGTGTTCAGCACCAGGTTTTTTCGTGGCTGCTCCAAAGGAGTAAGCAGACACATCACCATCTCGGACGAGACCAATGACTGTAGTGTCATCTGCATACTTGTCATTTGCATAAGATTTTGACAGAGGGGTTTGTGGAGGTACAGTCATTCGTGTACAGTGAGAAGAGCAATGTTGAGAGAACACAACCCTGTAGAGTGCCTGCACTGATGATCTGGGTGTTTTGAAGTGAACTTTCCCAACCTCACCTGCTGCTCGCTGCCAGTGAGGAAGTTGGTGATCCACTGGCAGGTGGGGCTTGGCATGCTGAGTTGGAGTAGTTTGCTGTGTAGCTGTCCAGGGATGATCCGTATTAAAGTCTGAGCTGAAGTCCAAGAACAAAATTCTTGCATACGTTCCTAGGTGTTCAAGGTGTTAAAGAATAAGCTGGAGTCCCATGTTCACAGTGTTGTCCACCAATCTGTTTGCTCTGTATGCAAACTGCAGGGGTCTAGCAGAGGATCTGTGATGGTTTTCAATGGGAGATCTCAAATGATTTCATGACTACAGAGGTCTATGCAACGGGTCTGTAGTCATTCGATCCTGTGATGGTTGCTTTCTTGGGACCTGGTACTATGGTGGAACATTTGAAGCAGGAAGGTACGACATACAGCTTCAGTGACTTATTAAATAGTGCTGTAAAGACTGGTGCGACCTGGTCGATGCAGACCCTCAGACAGGAGGGTGATACACCATCTGGTCCTGGTGATTTTCCTCACTTTTTGTCTCAGAGTCGATGCACGTCCTTCTCACCGATCTGCAGGGCAGGCTGAATAGATAGCTGGATGACAAGAGGGCATGACTCTGTTCTCAATGGGTATGAGGAGCTGGGCTTTTCAAACCTGCGGTAAAAGATGATAAGCTCATCAGCCAGCTGAGAGTCGACCATTGTGGTGTGTCCTTTTGTAGCTGGTGATGTTCTGCAGGCACTTCCAGATGGTTGATGGTTTATTTGTGCATACTAAGCTTCCAAAGTTTAACCAGTGCTCCAGCACGCTTCTCGCGTCTGCATGTCTGCCTGGGTCTGCACCTGCTGTACAGAGCAGCCACTCTGCTCAACAAAATGTCCAAAAAGCAGTCAAAGTGAAAAGTCAGGAAAAATGCCTTGTGGCATGGACTGCTTGATGTTCAGCAGATCTTCTGCGTTGTATGTGAGTGAGAGTGGTTCACATAGAACAGTACAAACAAACACAAACAAAACACAATGGAGCTCCAAACCAGTGTCGCCGTCGGTGGTACCATCTTCGAATCACTATGTTCTCTAACAGTATTTTGATGACAGAATGAACATGTTCTACGTGGGTCTTCAGGGGTGTAGATGAGTATGTCATCAAGATATGCTATTGTGTATTTCCCTATCTTATCTCTCAGAACATCGTTAATGAAGGCTTGGAAGATGGAAGGGGCTATATAGAGGCCGAAAGGTATCACAAAGTACTCATAGTGCCCTCTAGTGGTCACACAGGCAGTTTTCCACTGATCACCCTCCTTAATTCTGATCAGGTTGTTGGCACATACAAGGAGATGTATGTTGGAGGTACAAGGTTTTGTTCTGACAACAGCAATATGTTAATGTCTAGGATAACATGGCATATGTATATAGTGTGTGTGTGTGTGTGTGTGTGTGTGTGTGTGTGTGTGTGTGTGTGTGTGTGTGTGTGTGGATGGGTTAAATGCACGGATGGGTTAAATGCAGAGGTCTAATTTCAGTGTGCAAACACAGTGACACGGTTCTTAATTCTACTAATTCTAATGTCTAGAAATAACTTTTAATATTGATTAGATTTAAGATCATTTCACTTGCCAAGGTATCATTTTTTGAAGTTTATGTAGTTCATATATATTTATGGTTTGATCTTTCCATAATCTGCACTATTTCTAGTTCCATGTATGTTTTACCTCAGCATCCTTGGTACTCTGGCAAGAAGTGTATTCAGGGATGCTTCAGTTTAATTTGCAGTGGAAATAAGGGCAAAATCATGGATTTGTTAAAGGAAAAAAAAACAAAGGTTTTAGGTGACTGACTGACTTTTATTACTGGATAGCCGCATTAGCCTGGTAGCTCCACTACAACAGACATCAGACATTTCTTGGCCAGTGATTTACTTTTAGGGTAAGGAGTAAATAGTGTAAATTAAGTTCTCAGAGCTCAGTTACAAAGTTTGAATATCACTGTATAGAATAGAGTCCCAAGTTTGAGTCGACTCACAATTCCAAAATGCCTGGAATAAAATAATTGATTGATTTTGGCATCAATATTCCCAGCCCTACCAACTACTAAACGTTTATTTAACAGATTCCATACATTTAATGTCTACTTACAGAACTAGCAGTTAAGTAGCAGTAGTGCAGCATTTGAATACATGGAGGTAAATATCTTGACGTACTGCTCATACATTTCTTACATTAAGTAGATGTATTGATGATCTATTACATGAAGTAGACTTTACATTTTGCTTTCATTAAGCAAAACTTAACCTCACTCAACCTTACCCAAAAGCTAACCCTCACCCTGCCCTAATCCTAACTTTAGCCTCAACCCAAAACCTAATCCTAACCCTCACCCTGGCCCTAATCCTACCCTTAACTTTACCCAAAACATAATCCTAGACCTCACCCTGGTTCTAATCCTGACCTTAACCTCAACCTAAAACCTAATCCTAACCCTGGCCCTAATCCAAAACCTTATCCAGTTACAGAATGGTGTCAGCAGTGTGTCTCTAACAGCTTGTTGAGGATGTTGAGATGGGTCTGTATTAGAGTTGTTACATGTTTAGTAAACAAATTAATGGCTAAATTAAATGTTGAACATATTTTCTCCTTTTGTTGGAGTAGAGGTAGTATACAAATCAACTAGCCACTCTTATCTCTTTCAATTAGACTGAGATTTCTTATCCCAGGCAAATCAGATGTCCTGTGTAAACTAGCATTAGACCATCTCCCCATTGGAAAACTAATCCCACCTGAATAGGACTCAAGACATACATTATCAACAGCAGCATCACTTTCAATGGGATCTCTATGATTAGATTTGCTGATACAAGCAATTGATATTGCTGTATTTATGTGACTGTTGAACACTGATGCAGGTTGATGATTAGAAAGTGCCTGAATTAATTTATTGATCCATATATTTCTGCTCATATAGTAAAAGCCCCCTATATATCACCATGTTAATGAGGGAGTAGAGATCCATGTCAGTGTCACAGCCAGGGTCATTTGAGATGTACCATTAGACATTCTGGGTTAAATGGGTCTATTCTTTAGCAATACTGATTGCATTACTAAAGAACAGCTTTTTAGAAATACCAGCAAGATATATGGTAACTTTACAGAAGAACTCAAAAACGTTCATAACTTATAATGGAAGTCAATGTTACAATGTTATTATACATACAGTGTCTCACAAAAGTGAGCACACCCCTCACATTTCTGCAAATATTTTATCTTTTCTGGGACAACACTATAGAAATGAAACTTGGATATAACTTAAAGTAGTCAGTGTACAGCTTGTATAGCAGTATAGATTTACTGTCCTCTGCAAATAACACACAGCCATTAATGTCTAAATAGCTGGCAACACAAGTGAGTACTCCTCCCAGTGAGCAATGTGCAAATTGTGCTCAAAGTGTCAATATTTTGTGAGACCACCTTTATTATCTAGCACTGCCTGAACCCTCTTGGGCGTGGAATTCACCAGAGCTGCACAGGTTGCTGCTGGAATCCTCTTCCACTCCTCCAGGATGTCCCACAGGTGCTTAACTAGGTTTAGGTCTGGAGACAGTCCATCACCTTTACCTTCAACAAGGCAGTTGTCATCTTAGAGGTGTGTTTGGGGTTGTTATCGTTTTGGAAAACTGCCATGCGGTGCAGTTTCCAAAGGGAGGGGATCATCCTCTGCTCAGAATATCACAGTACATGTTGGAACCTGACGGAGAAGCGGCTTAGAAAATGGATGGATGGATGTTGGAATTCATATTTCCCTCAATGAACTGCAACTCCCCAGTGCTGGCAGCACTCACGCAGCTCCAGACCATGATGCTACCACCACCATGCTTGACTGTAGGCAAGAGACAACCTCTGCAGCAATGCTAGCAGCACTCGTGTGTCTGTTTTTTTTAAGCCAACCTCTGGATATGACGCTGAACATGGGGACTCTGGTCGACCCTGAACACCATATGAGCCAAACAAATTTATCTTGGTCTCGTCAGACCACAGGACATGGTCCCACTAATCCATGTTCTTGGACTGCTTGTCTTCAGCAAACCGTTTAGGGACTTTCTTGTGCGTCAGCTTCAGAAGAGGCTTCCTTCTGGGATGACAGTCATGCAAACCAATTTGATGCATAGTGTGGCATATGGTCTGAGCACTGACAGGCTGCCCTCCCTCTTCAACCTCTGCAGCAATGCTGGCGGCACTCAAGAGTCTATTTTTTGAAGTCAATCTCTGGATATGACACTGAACATGTGGACTCAACTTCTTTGGGCGACCCTGGTGAGGTCTGTTCTGAGTGAAACCTGTCCTGGAAAACCAGTGTATGACCTTGGCCGCTGTGCTATAGCTCAGTTTCAGGGTGTTAGCAATCTTCTTATAGCCTAGGCCATCTTTGTGGAGAGCAGCAATTCTATTTCTCACATCCTCAGAGAGTTCTTTGCCATGAGGTTCCATGTTGAATATCCAGTGGCCACTATGAGCGAATTGTACCCGAACACCAAATTTAACAGACCTGCTCCCCATTCAAACCTGGAACCTTGTAACTCTAACAAGTCACATGGCACCAGGGAGGGACAACGACACTATTGGGCAGAATTTGGATATGCTCACTGTGAGGTGTACTCACTTGTGTAGGCAGCTATTTAGACATTAATGGCTGTGTGTTATTTTCAGAGGACAGTAAATCTATACAATTATACAAGCAGTACACTGACCAAGTTATGTATATGTACAAGTGTGCGTATGTATATGTGTATATATATTAATTACATACATTTTTATATTTATATACTATATTTGCTTTGATGGGGGGAAAAAAAGCAGGTCAAGAACAAATGATTCTAAGGCTCCATCATCCCACATACATTTATTGTATTTGTTACTGTTGTGTATTTCAGTAAATTATCATCTACACATGATTGCTTCATGTGAACTGCTAATGTAAAAAAAAAAAACTATATAATACACACCTCAGCTGCAAGGTGACTTTGTCGGACTGATGCACTACTGCTGCACTCTCTGCAGGCCAGATAATAATTCAGCAACTGTGTTGACACCTTTTGAAATGAATTACCGTCACAGAAATGTCGTTAAATAAGAATAGAGATTCCTCCGTCTACTAACTGTAACTTCAGAGTGTGGAAACCCATGGGACACATCAAATCCTGAGTAATTTCTTTTTGCAGAGGGATTCATAAAATCTGAGGCTTGAAATCAGTCAGGTGTCAATTTATCATGAATCTCTTGGTACACAGCTGTCTGTGGGGAATTTTTTTTAGGTTTAAATCCCATCTAGTTTAGTGTTTATATGGTATTTTTCCTTCTCGCGTCTAAAACTGAAATGCTTTTATGAATTTCAACTAGGGAGAACTAGCAGAACTCAGAAATGTCTATAAAGTCTCAAATACTGTCCAACTTGTAAGTGACTTTAGGAACAGTCTGATGCAATCCCACGAATGGAGAAACAGAATACATGCATATAGATTGCATAGGCGAAGCCACGTAAGGAAAGACACAATAAGTCACACAATGGGAAGCATATATATTTATAATATTTATTTTTGATGTGAATTGATATTTTGAGATCCATTACTTTTAGTTCTATGAAACTAAGATGGCAAAAAAACATCTCTGGAAATTTAGAAGGCATACATGCTTTATTCCAGTGTTCCTCTCAGTCATTCTGCTTGAAGCAGGATGCAATCTCAACAGGATCTGAGTACAGTGCCACTGTTCTGTCCCTCTCCGGAGGAACCCTGCTGTGATATCAGCGCACACTTAGAAGCCATACTTCTACTAACTCCCATAGGGGACTCTCATAACGAACACCTCTGATGGCTGCTCTGGCTGTTCCCTCTTCACTGCGCTTGCTTTGCTTTTCACACTGCAACAAAGGGAGCCCATCAGGTCAGATTCCTCTGGAGTAATGGCATAGTTTTCAGGACAAAGCACTGGAAATATATGCTGTATACTGATTCTTTTTACTGGAATGTTTCTGTCTACTGACCTCTAAAGATGCCTCATAAGTCAGGAAGAAGAACTTCAGAATTTCACGGAGTACAATGTGATCAGTTCTATGATTAATAAACAATTTTGGCAGGTTCCATTTCTATGGATCCCCCCATGGGAGATCATTGTGTCCTGTATGATGTACCACAGTCAGTCACAGACTTGCTGATATGATTTCAAGTATAAATAGGCTCATTGTAGTTGAAAAATCCTGTGCATGTTGATTCTAATATATACAGTATCTCAGAAAAGTGAGCACACCCCTCACATTTCTGCAAATATTTTATTATATGTTTTCATGGGACAACACTATAGAAATGACTATAAATAGCTGCCAACAAGAGTCCAAATTGTGCTCAAAGTGTTAATATTTTGTGAGACCACCTTTATTATCTAGCACTGCCTTAAACCTCTTGGGTATGGAATTCACCAGAGCTGCACAGGTTGCTACTGGAATTCTCTTCCACTCCTCCATGATGACATCACGGAGCTGGTGGATGTTAGACACCTTGCGCTCCTCCTCCTTCCACTTGAGGATGTTCCACAGGTGCTTAACTGGGTTTAGGTCTGGAGACATACTTGGCCAGTCCATCACCTTTATCTTCAGCAAGACAGTTGTAATCTTGGAGGTGTGTTTGGGGTCGTTATCATGTTGGAAAACTTCCATGTGGTGCAGTTTCCAAAGGGAGGGGATGATCCTCTGCTTCAGAATATCACAGTACATGTTGGAATTCATGTTTCCCTCAATGAGCTGCAGCTCCAGACCATGATACCACCGCCATGCTTGACTGTAGGCCAGAGACAGTTGTCTTGGTGCTCCTCACCAGGGCACGACCACACATGCTGAACAGCATATGAGCCAAACAAGTTTATCTTGGTCTCGTCAGACCACAGGACATGGTCCCAGTAATCCATGTTCTTGGACTGCTTGCCTTCAGCAAACCTTCAGCAAACCGGGACTTTCTTGTGCGTCAGCTTCAGAAGAGGGTTCCTTCTGGGATGACAGCCATGCAAAACAAGTTGATGCATAGTGTGGCATATGGTCTGAGCACTGACAGGCTGCCCTCCCTCTTCAACCTCTGCAGCAATGCTGGCGGCACTCAAGAGTCTATTTTTTGAAGTCAATCTCTGGACATGTGGACTCTTTGGTCGAACTTCTTTGGTCGACCCTGGTGAGGTCTGTTCTGAGTGAAACCTGTCCTGGAAAACTGCTGTATGACCTTGGCCGCTGTGCTATAGCTCAGTTTCAAGGTGTTAGCAATCTTCTTATAGACTAGGCCATCTTTGTGGAGAGCAATAATTCTATTTCTCACATCCTCAGAGAGTTCTTTGCCATGAGGTGCTATGTTGAATATCCAGTGGTCAGTGAGCGAATTGTACCCAAAACACCAAATTTAACAGCCCTGCTGCCCATTCACATCTGGAACCTTGTAACTCTAACGAGGCACACGACACCAGGGAGGGACAACAACACTATTGGAATTGTTCACTGTGAGGTGTACTCACTTGTGTTGGCAGCTATTTAGACATTAATGGCTGTGAGTTATTTTCAGAGGACAGTGAATCTGTACTGCTATACAAGCTGTACACTGACTACTTTGTTATATCCAAGTTTAATTTCTATAGTGTTTTCCCAGAAAAGATTTAATAAAATATTTGCATAAATGTGAGGGGTGTACTCATTTTTGTGAGATACTGAATTATACTAGCACACAGGTTGGCAACTTGAAGCTCTTTCAAGGTCTCGTTGCAGCTCCACAGCAGAATAAAATTTTTAGGTAAAAATTAAATAATTCTCCCTTGCAGTAAAGTAAAGCTAAAACTAAAAATGGTCTAACATGCTGGAGTTAATAAGGCCTACAATTGCTAATTCACCCTTTTAAACCTGAAGGTTGGTGACCAACGCAGATGTCTCACCTAGCTAGTAGCTAACCAAAAGGCAAAGAGGAATCTTTAAGACAAGCATTTGATGATTTGGAGATTAATTAACTTATTTGAATTAATTCTCCAGCTGGGTTCCTGATATGTTTAATCTGCAATGAGAAACTGTCAAACAACTGTCCAATTCTACCATTCCACCTTAAATGGTGCAGCAGTTGCATTGAAGTTGGCGAATGAGACACTGACTTCAGCCTCATAAAAAGTCACATGTTAAGAGAGATTTTACAAGAAAGTGTTCTACTTTGGAGAAAGTTTCCTGCCAGAGATGTGAGAAAAGTGGCTACAGCTGAGCTTGAGCTTAAAACAGAGCACAGTAAGTCAGCGTTTTTGCTTATTTCGTTTTGGAAAACTGCTATGCGATGCAGTTTCCAAAGGGAGGGGATCATCCTCTGCTCAGAATATCACAGTACATGTTGGAATTCATGTTTCCCTCAATGAACTGCAGCTCCCCAGTGCTGGCAGCACTCACACAGCTCCAGACCATGATGCGTTATTTCAACAAAATGGGCATAAAATGCTGTAGCTTCCAACATGGTTTCATTTTGTTGAAAAGACAAAACATTTGGGTTGCTGAACCCTGTTCTAGCATTATGTGCTAGTTTAGCATAATCACAGCAAAAGACATTAACTAATCAACACTCTGAAGCATTTCAGCAGCTAAGTACAGTTAACTGGCTAGTTTGATCCCAACAATACCTGCTCTCATTGAGGCCTCAGTTTTTTTACTCACTTTGTAGCTCGACATGTGGAGGTCGAAATAACGAAATAACGAGCCAAGTCGAACGCAGAATAAGTCCCTGAGTTTATGTCCCTCCTTGTGCGGTAGTGCTTTCAGTTTTCTGTGGACATACTGAGTCTTTGATGGATTGTACACTCTTTGTTTTTGGACCCTCTTTTTGGATTGAAAACTTAGACAGGTTACCTAAAAAAGGTAAGAGGAGGGCTCTTAACTTTTTTACGTAACCTAAGTTTTCAATCGACCACTGTTTATTCAGTGGGCTTCTTGAATTGTAACTGTCATAAATAAACTCATTTGTGTCCACACTTCACATGCCTGACGTTACACATGCTGTGCCTATGATGCTCTGAGTCACACTAAAAGTTAGGACATGACAACTATAAACATTTCATAGATTATCTTGATATATAAAGTTGAAACATTACCCTGTGCCAGTGCAGCTGTACAATTAAATCTGTTGTTCATGCATTTTAATGCTAAAGTTGAGATTTCAAGCTTTTGATATCCTTTTTTTTTTTATTCATTCATTAGGTAAACAAGCTGACCTTATGCAGATCAGGAAAGTGTGGGGAAACATCATCAGAGTGTTGTATACATGAATAAGTCATTTTTAACAAACTGAATGTGTCGATGCTTGTTAACCTTGTTAGTGAGAATCTAAATTTGGGACTCAGCCTGTGATGTTTTGGCAAAATTGACTGAATGTGTCAATCACTGTGGCAAAGCATGACTGACAAATGAGATCACACGCAAAAACGAGTCATTCAAGATGAAAACATGAGTGGAACCTCAGTAAATAGGAAAGTTTTACTGAGTATAATGAGCTCTGGAATTTCAATTTCTTACTTGAAATACAGCACTGTGCAAAAGTCTTAGGCCACCTGCTTTCTAGGTGATGTGGATGTTAGAAAGTGTGGTGGCCTGCAGAAGCTTTTGCAGGGTGAAATATTGACTTGATGGGCCTTTTATGCTCCTTAAAAGTGAGCACCTACAACTACAGTACTTTGGATTTTTAAAAAATATCTCAAGTTTTTTAACATTTTTACCACATCTAAAAAGCCAATACTGAGAGAACCACATTTTGAGATTCTACTACATTCCATCACTGTTCTAGTTAATCAGCAAGAGCACAATTTAAGAGATTTGTTATTGTATTTATAAACATTTTCAACACCTGTAGACAGTGAGTGCATCTAAAGGCACTCAGTAATCTGATCTTAATCGGATTTCTGCTGTTACCTGATTATTGAAATGGTCGTGTAAGCAGCATACTCCGTTTTCTCAGTTCAGAGTAAGGTCTAGAAACCCGATTAAGAAATCTGATAACGGATTTTAGCTCAGTAATCAGATTACTCAGTGCATGTAAACTCTTTCTCTGATTTCTTTCTGATTTCTCAATCTGCACGAGTATGAAAACAGACTGCTGTACCACACATAACCAAGCAGCAATGCCGTGAGTGATGCTGAAACCAGCTACATTCTTGACAAAATTAAGGATTAAAATTTTCTTCATCTTCTAGATGATGTATGTTTTTTATATTTTCAGGTAAAGTGGTGCAGTGTTTTTAAAAAAAAAAGGCGAGATATGAATTTCGAGTTACATTTACCTCCCGTCATCTTCTGTGAGTTTATTGGCCAGTTTCAAAGCAGAAATTGTATTATTGTTTGACTGATATAGACCTGGAGGTTTATCTGAATACTCAAGTGCATGTAAACTTGCTGAACAGTTTACTGACAGTCTGGTTTTCTGCAGTTAGTGGATTGTTAAGTGCATGTAAATTTTTTTATATATAAGTTGTATATGTATATCATTTTAAAAGTTATGATGAATAGTAATATTTTGCTATTGTCTCTGCTATGCTAGTGGGATAGCCTGCTGGAGATACTGCATCTCTCATCTCTTGATTTACTCTTTCACTTTAGTTTTTTGGACTTGTTAAAAATGATCACTTTACATTAAAGGTGCCATAGGAATGGAAAACTATTGGTCTGTTGGTCTAAACTATTGGTTTAAACTATTGGTCTATTGGTGTAGTTGAATTAGAAAAGTTCAGTACATGGACCTGACATACCATGACCCTCAAACTGCTCCTCCTTCTCCTCCTTCAAATCCCACATTTACAAAAGAGGCCAGGAAAATTCCAAAATCCTAAACTGTTACTTGACAGTTTTGACTCATTAATATTTACGCCGCTAAAATATACATACTGCTGGGCTACAGCATGACCTGATGTAAACAATGACAGTTGAGCAACAGCAATTTAAATGGCAGACTGTTTGTGGAATTTTCACTGTTCAGGCTATGAAGGGATGTCAGCACTCTTCATTCCATCCCCAAGGAACCGAACTGTCAACGAGCATTGTTGACGTTCATCTTTAAACAGGGCTGAAGTTGACTTCCCATTCACCAACTTCTTGATTGAATGTTCTGTTCCACCTTAAATGTTACAGCTTGTACAGGTGCCAGAATATAATTTCATCACTATTTAAGGTGGAACACAAAACAAGCTAGTAAATAGGGAGCCAACTTCAGGACAACTTTGACTCAAAGTTGTTAGTTTGCTCAGCGGATTTCACTCTGGGCAGTTTCTCCAACCAGTCCCGACATTTTTATAGCATCACAACCGCAACAGCAGCCTATAAATAGAAGCCATGCTGTGAGATATTAAATTAAAGGTTTCACAACGAGCAAACAACTTTAATTTACTTTGTTGTGGTTGGGATTGAAATCAAGTAGCTAGTGTAGGTAACATTAGCTACTAGCAAGCTCCAACTAGCATAGCTAACAAAATAGTCTGGCAGCTTATCTTATTTACTTAAGTGATTTTATTTTCCCTCCTGTGCCTATTGCTTCGTGTGAGCCATCGCAAGCCTCACTGTAAAACAGTAAATCACAGCAAAGCTCATCAAATTATTCATCATCCAACCCAAAAAGAAAATGGCGTATTTCGTTCTAGGGCTGAATCAGAGGACTTTAAATGGCTGTGTAAAACTGCATCTGGGCATTTTTTGCCCCAACCAAAGATAAATATCTTCCACGTAGACATAAGAAGACAATTTTAAATACTGAATAAATGTATTCCATGTCACTTTCATAGTAGAAATCATCACTCAAGTCATTTCTGTATGTTTATGAACGTTGTTCATGTTTAATACGAGTGAGATCATCCAAATTGTTGACTCAGATTGGTATTGGCACGTTCTCTAACGTCCTCTAGGCAGGTCAGCTAATGATGGGACAATGTGTATACACACATCTCTTACTCACGTCTAAATTAAAAAACAGATCCTTAATATCTCTGTAGTTTGTCCTAGACAACACTGAGATCAGATATAAAAACAAAAGACTTCTGCTAAAGAAAAACAGCTCAGTGATCTCACATGTCTCTTCTTCTTGAGTATTAGAAGTAATCTCAAAGTCAAACCCTCAAATATGGCAAGATAAAAACACTCCTGTTTCTCTGCCACCAAACTCTCGTCTCTCCTTCATCTCTCTTGTATCTGTCTCCTTTTTGCCTAATGCTACTTCTCCAGGCAAACAAATGTTTATCCGATAAATAAAGCTTTAAATATACATTTCTCAGGCCTAAAACTTCTGCACAGTGGTGTCAATTGCAAAGCCCCCGCCCTCACTCTCTGTCACTCTGGGTTTTCAGCTTGGTTGCTCTGTTGCTGCTGTGGCATTTCCCATCGCCGGTGGCCCGGGTGACTGTCCTTAGTCTCTATGCTGCCGCTCCATGTTAAAGCTCAGTGACTGACAAGATGTCACGCACTGCTGCCTGGCCTCATGGTGCTGAGGACAGTGCCAGTAAGGAGCTTATTCACGATAAGCATTAGAGTCGTCTAGCCAATCAGTGCACACTGCGAGATAAAGACGGCGCAGATTGTTATTAAGCATTTATACTTAAACTTTGGAGCTGCTTATAACAGTAGACGTATACTGATGACATTAGGTTAGGGGCAAAGAAAAGGATTTTTTACGATCCTGTTACCAGCGAGCACTTTGAAGTTCCAGTCACGAATCGCTGCTGGCTGGACAATTTTTGGTCGGGCAGCAACAGTGCATTTGGAACAGCACTAAATTGTTGTTCAGACACTAAATTGTTCAATATTTGTATTTACCATTCCCTCCGTTATAAAAGTGGCACTGTTTCTGCAGTTCCTGATTGAGGCTTAAATAAATGTGCAAGCAACTTACATGACCTCTTTTCAAACACCTTGTCCAAGTCCTTGTAAACCTGTTCTGTTCAGAGCAATAACAACAGAACAAATCTTTGTTGAAAAGCAGTGTGAAAAAGCCGTTGTTTGGTTGCTGTGTGCCTAGAATGTGAATTACTCATTGACATTCGCTGTTATACAGTACAATCCTGCAGGTGCCTATGGGGGAAAATCTGTACTATCTTTATGCTTATACAAGTGAAATTCCTGCATATAATTATTCAAGTATCCTAGATTCATAATATTACACAGATGTGTTGAGCGAACTCAGTCCAAAACACAATTTAATGTTTTACTGGTAAGCTGGCTATTTAGGTAGCAAACTAGCCATCATGCTAAAGCTTTAGGTTTATTTTCTTAAGTGAGAGAAATTCTATGTAACATCTTGCCACATGTAGCAAATATGAGTAACAGCATGCCTTGATATATTTCAGCTTAAGTGAATGGGTTCTGAGAAAGCATCACAAGCTATGCCATCATGCCATTTATTACCCATTCTGTAAAGACAAGATTTGTGTTAGTTGAAAATGCATCAAATCACCAATAACAGCAAAATAAGAATGATTCAATTTTTAAAGCATGTATAATATCATCCATTCCAACAATCTGTGAACACCAAATGCACTACATGCCTAATCCAGATAGTCTTAAATAAGTGATGACCACCCTCTGTCAAGAATAAAGGATGCATCATGCATATGAAATTTTCTCAGAAATCCCTCTATGAGACAAGGATAAGAATGGTTGAATATAAGTTGAAACACATGTAAGCTGGATTTCCAGGACATGGTATTAACTGAACTAGTAAATATTAGGCCAGAAGGCCATTTTTCAGCATGAGTAAAACAGAAAATTATACAGAATCAACAACAACTAAATCTGCAATGATATTTTTCCACACCATCAAAGTTCAGTCTTAGAAGTTCAGCATTTTCTGCGTCTCACAAACCAAGTAATTCCAAACACATTCAGTGATGTTGAGGTCTGGACTCTGAGGTAGTCAGTCCATCATTCTGAGAGCACCAGCAGCTTCTTTGTTTGATTAGTAAAAGTTCTTTTCAGACCCATAGCACTGAGTTGTCTTCTCACAGTGGAAGGATGGAGCTTCTGTGAAACACCTGAGGATTTTCTAGATCTGGATCAAGAATGGAGCTTGATTTTCTCTCGTCTCTCAAAGATGGGAGCTTTACTCTTTATTTGATGGAGTTTTTGTGGTCTACCAGGTCTTGCACAGGTGTCAGGATAGTCATTTTCTCTGTATCTTTTAATATACAGGGTGATTTCATTTATTTTCAAAATGATTTATTTCACATGTAAATTATCACAGAACAATGCAATTAATTGTAAATGGTTTAAGTGAGCATAAAGTTTTTTATTATTATTTAATTTTATAAGTACTCAATATGAACCTCCTCCAGCTGTACGGACAACATCAACGCAACAGCGAAATTCATCCCATACTCAGTTGAGCATGTTGGGTGTCCCCATACTCATGGCTCTTTCAATGCGATTTCAAAGATCATCCAGTGTTGTGGAACCAACGTCCAGTAACAGTCAGAAATTCTATGACCCCCACTTTCAATTGGTATGTGACTGGTTCCTAGGTGCCTCACGGTTGTAAAGATATGTTGCTTTGAAATTGGATGAATCTTTTTGAATCAGCCTGTGTTTTTTAACTTTAGTTTTGGAAACATTTATTTTCCTTGGACTTTCCTGACCCTTATGCAGGTGAATTATATTTAATCTCCTCCTGAAAAATGAAGAACATGTGCATAACGGCTGTTCTGACTGTAAAATAAAAAATGTGTAGTCTCTGACTTTTGCACAGTACTAAATTCCAAAATTAGCAATATATTTGGTTATTATTGTAATTACTTAAATTTACTTGTGTCTTTTGCATAGATGGGTTTTCCACTTGTTTCAATCTTGAGAAATAACAAGAGTGGGATAAATGCAAAGGATGCTTTTTCTTTCTACAAAACAATGATGTGCACACTACAGTAACACACACACACACACGCACTCACTCACTATCTAAGCCATTTGTCCTTCTGGGTCACGGCAGGGGGGCTGCTGGAGCCCATCCCAGCAGTGACTGGGTGGAAGGATGGAAACACCCTGGATAGGTCACCAGTCCATCACTGCACTACAGTAACTTTTAATCAAATGCAGATCATAACAAAAAATATCTAGAAACACTGTTATTGATGGAAAGTTTATTTCAATGAGAAATAATTAAACACAATGTAAGATGTTCAAGGCACACGTGCCATGGGTGACCTACGAATTGCCGTCGCTTGACACTTGATTTAACTACTAAGCCTAGGTATTATTTAAGGTTGGTAAAATAAGACGAAGTTAACGGTTTGTTGAAAGAAAATAAAAGAATCAAACGAACTAAAAAGTACGAGAAGACTCTTCTTATTTCAGAAGTGCAGGTCATTTATTCTTCTTGAGCATGGAGAATGCTTCCCAAAGGCCCTCAGGTAACACTCACACAGATACAGGGTTTGTACACATAATGTATACCCTCAGTAAGGATGGGGTGGTGTCATCCCACCCCTTTTTTGTCATCTCCTAATCTCATGACACCACCATTATGTCCAATGTGATGTCTATATGTCTAACATATGGAATCATGTGGAAACCAAGTCTGGTCTGTATCATTTTTAAGAAAGACATTGTACCAGGCACATCCTAACACACCATAGCACGATTGCTGGTGTTTATCCCATCTTGGCCATTCGGCCTTGAGAAGTTCATAATTTCACTCGCTTCCTAAACAATGTTTTTCTTTCCTCTTACGCCCTACTAAGGCAGCTTGTTTTGGGGCACTTGTTCCAATATGCTAGGCCATATTGTACTTTTATTTATGTTTTATCCTGCGTAATACAAAATATTTTAATTTTGGGAATCTTTCATTTACATCAGAGTGATGAGAAGGAAAAAATAATTTCAAATACAAGTCTGACATGTAACTACACAGGTGTGTGACTCACACTGGACACAGGGTGTGCTGTCACAAGTATTTTATCCCAGCCTACCAGGTTTGACTCTATTTTTAAAGAGAAATTGCCTTCCACACATTATTCAGAGGTGGGACTGAGAACAGGGTGGAATTGAAGCTTCATAATGTAGGCCTAAGCGTGCTGCAGTAAGTCTTACTGAAACGAAGTACATGAACAGGACATTGAATTTCTTAAAATGACCACCTCAGCATAGCCACTCTGACCCCAAGTATTCAAATCATCCAGCTACATTACTAACAACACTGCTTAACCAAGACCTGCCAAAACAGCCTGACCTCACATTCTTCTCACTATTTATGAACCCAAATCGTGGCTTTAAAGCTGTCATGTATGTAATGAAGAGACATTCTTCCCAGAAGAAGCTCATAGGAAGTTTTAAAGGCATTTCCACTTCAGTAGGGAGGTAAATAAGCATGTACTAACAATTCCATGTGGTTTTGTCTGCAGACTTAAGACATTCATAATGGAACCAAACTGCACTTCCTCTGTAATGCTGTTTGCTTGAGTGACCTTGTATTGGCCTCTGTGTGGGAACCGAAATATTCCCTCAATAATAGGAAACGAAGATTTTGATGTTGGGGAAGTTTTACTGGTTCTAGTGAGCAGCTTATATTTGAAGGCAAAAACCAAAAGACTTGCTCTTGGCTACTGAAGTTGAGGGAGGGGGTTAAGCTGGATGTAGGTTTCTATATACAGTGCATAGAAAGCTGTTTAAGCTTTTAATCCACAGTTTGATACCACAAATTAAATGTGAACAGGTTAAATTGTTATTATTAGAAAAAAAAAGAATGTTTTAAATTCAGCTTTTACTGATAAGATATTATAGCATCTGAGGTTTCAGTTCTCGCGAGTAAGAATCAATAGTTTTCCTCTTCCTAATTTCTCAAAGGCAGGAACATTTTTTTTTTTACTAGCATGAACTATATTTTAATTTATCGCTGTTGTCAGAAGAACA
This sequence comes from Pygocentrus nattereri, assembly GCF_015220715.1. Classification (NCBI taxonomy): domain Eukaryota; kingdom Metazoa; phylum Chordata; class Actinopteri; order Characiformes; family Serrasalmidae; genus Pygocentrus; species Pygocentrus nattereri. The sequence continues at coordinate 39,104,868 of NC_051211.1, read as the reverse complement.
GCGATAGGCGATTTGACACATTTAGGCTTCTTTAACTGAAACTTAATTTTTTTATCTGTTTTTAACACAAATTAAAAAACGTTCACAATATGTCAAAGCATCTCATTGTTATGAGGTTTCTTCACTGATTATGGCTTTTAAATGAGTAACTGGATTAAAAGTAACAGGGTTGTTTTTTAGCACAGAATTGACTGATACACAGAATGTGGCTAACTAGCATCCATGGGCATAACTAGCATTAATGGCATTTTAATGATTCGGTTAAAGTTTTGATCTAAAATTTGGATTGAACTTGACAGTCTTGTTTATCTTTATAGATTTTAATAGTCTAATCCCTCTCTACACTCTGCTCACTTTACCCTTATTTATTTATGGTGACCCTGTGTTTTCTTCTTGATTTTGTTATTGCTGCTACCCGAACCAGGACCTAAGCACCTGATTTCAGTTCCATTCCTGTACAACATGTTGTGTTTTCATAAAAAGGTTGAACTTTCAAAGTGACCTCATCTGTCAATATGACAACGTCACTGCAAATAAAGAAATTATGGAAATTGCTGTTGAAAATGTGACTTTATTTCTTAGAGGTGAACGTGTCCAAGTAACAGGGCTGACTGAATGCTGAATACAACTCAATTGTACATTGCTTAACAGCTATAATGACACAAGAATATTTCAATCATGAGACGTGAAATGGATTCTCACGTTCTTGCAAAAAATAATGAGCTTTGTGAAGATCTTAATCAAAGATTTTAATCATCATATTTCAAGGTAAAGTTCAGCTATGGTGGGCTGGGACAGGCTAAGTGCTGCAGCCATCCACCCATTTTCTAAGCCGCTTCTCCGTCAGGGTCACGGGGGGGTGCTGGAGCCTATCCCAGCGGTCATTGGACGGAAGGCAGGATACACCCTGGACAGGTCGCCAGTCCATCGCAGGGCAGACAGACAGACACAGACAGTCACTCACACCCAGGGGCAATTTAGCATGTCCAATTGGCCTGACTGCATGTCTTTGAACTGTGGGAGGAAACAAGAGAACCTGGTAGAAACCCACGCAGACACGGGGAGAACATGCAAACTCCACACAGAGAGGACCCCGGTCACCCGGCCGGGGAATCGAACCCAGGCCCTCCTCACTGTGCTGCCGTGCTGCAGCCAAGTTTTAATGATGTCTTTAAAGTTATTTATCTAAGACATCAACAGGTTGTTGTGAAGAAAAAAAACACTTTGCCTGCATTTAAAATGTCTTTTAACCTCACATACATATTTCTAAATGTAATATCTGTGGAATCACCCAGATAAAACTTATATTTTCACATCACATCAATTTTCACATTAAATCCAAATCATTTGAAAATAGGTCAAATTGAATGTATGATGTGATTATAAGCTAAAACGGTGTACCATAACAGTAATAGTTAAAGGGGAATTCCGCTGATTTTTCTAAATCTCTGTATATCTCAGTATTCGAGATGTAAAGTCATTCCGAGAGGTTTAATGTGAAATGGTTCATTTGTAGAGAGACTGATTTCTTTACACTGGTGGTGATGAGAACCAGGTGTCGCTATGTGCGAAACACAGATATAGCCATTTTATTTACTATTCAAAACCACCTACATGTGTCTTGAGATTTTATATTGTCTGATATTGATATAATAGTGGTAAATCTGAAGGAAAAAAACTACTGTAAAACAGTGGCTCAGGCGTCAGGCAGTGTATTCATAACCGTTACATGGAATCTTTCTGTGTGGCAGCTTTTAAAGGTGGACGTCTGGTTCCTATCAACACCACTGTGAACAATTCTGGCTCCAAGTTTCTCTAGAATGGAGCATTTCTCAGCAAACCACTCGGAATGACTCTGACATGTTAACCATTCCCCTTCATGCTAATGGAACACAGTCCACAAGGACAGGAATTAGCTTCGATCCAAATCTTTCCAGGTTTTGGGTGATCCAGGCGGAGGGAGGCGGCGCTGGATGGAGCACGCAGCCATTGGACTGCTCTCCGTTGTCAGGACTGGAGGAGGCCGGGAAGAATTTGTGTGTTGGTGGCCGTCTTGGAAGTCCGACACACAATCACTGCCTTCGAAATAAGTCTTCCGCCAGAGGGATTCCTGTGCTTTTAACACACCCAGTACACGACTCCGTTTAGAGGATATAGGTAATGAGTGGAGACATTAACTTACCACAGACTGTAGCGCTAACGTTACTTCTTTATACTAAAGTACCGCAGTGCTAGCAAACCGTGCGCGTGATTTTAGAGTATGATTGGCTCGGGTAGGTAGACCCACGGCTTAGCTGCACGTTTCAGAAATTGGCCCACAAGTGTTTCTTCCTTATCTGTCTGAGGAGGAGAGTCATGTGTTTCAGGAGCGATGTTTTGAAGCGTTAGCACACGCTAGCATATGGAAAGGCTTTATTTTGGGTAACGGTAGCTAGGCTAGCTCGCTAGCTGCCTCCGTGGGCACAACAGTAGCAGCGTTAGAGCCGAGCTCGGCTTTCTGCGCTGACTGTCGGGCTGACACACAGCCAGCTGGCGCTCGACATGGTGGAAACCTAATAATAGACGGCGACTGGAGAAAGAAACCGGTGTTTCTGATTTGTGGACGGTGTTTTATTCCATTGCTTGGCACTGAAAACCTATCGAGAAGAGGAGAGGAGAAGTCGACACCTGTTCACTCTCAGACCGGTGAGTGTAAATATGAGTGTAAATGCACTGGTATTAGCTTAGTTAACCCAGTTAGGTTATGCAGAAATATCCAGGATTTTTTTAACGTTTCACTGACAACGTTAGATTGAATTAAAAAATACGACCACCATTCAGTCAGAATTTCTTTCTTTTTGTTTCTTTATCTTTCCATCTCTGTTCCCTCTCTCTCTCTCTCTCTCTCTCTCTCTCTCTCTCACAGACTTCTTTAGACTGAATTCAAAATTTGTCAAGCTTTAAATATTGTACAACATCAGCAGTCTGTCACAAAAGTTTATATTTACATACATCTGCCTATTCAGCCTGTATCAGTTTAGTCCTGCCAGTTCATACTTTGCTTATCAGGAGTGTTTCAGTTAGACTGCTTTTTGAATGAGTCCCAATACAGGGTTGCCAATCAAAACAGAGCTCATTTGCATATATCAGTCATAGTAATAAAAGATAACACTTTAATTCAATTGTAGGCGATAAAAAGAGGAAAATGATTGTGTAGAAACTACATCATAAATTCTCATTCATTCAATTCTTATTCTTATTCATAAATTCTAAACTGCTTTTGCCACATAAAACTGCAAAATATCTCCAGTGAGTGAAGAATAAAATGAAGAAAGTTTTAGGTTATGGGCCCTTTAAGTACCATAGAAAAGAAACAAGTCTCATATCTCACTCTGAATGGATTGTGGGTTGGAACTGTACACAGTGAGGTGATTTCATCAGTGATGGGCTTTCTAAACGTATCAGAACCCGGTCATTTGAAGGAGTCTAAGCAGTGTAACGTTATATAACGGGGCGTTGTAACAGTTCTAAGGCTTTAATGATATAATATTTCCTTTGGGCCTTTGGGCCATGAAAAGAGATCAGAATATAATTATGTGGCACTCATCGCTTTTTTTCTTCTGTCATTAATTATTTAAAATATTCACTTTATGTCCGAAGAATTCTGCATATTATGAATGTTGGTGCATGGAATGCTGTGCATTAATCATTTAAGCGTGCAGAGTAATGTGTCTCAGTTCTTCCACTGTCACTTGCTCCTTTCCTGTATTATACCTGGATAATGCTCTAACAAAGAAAAATGCTTTTAATTTCAGAAGCTTCTGAATGTGGTCTCATGTTTGGCAATTGATAATACGTTAAGGTTGGTTTTTCTATTATTGTGAATTGGCTGTTGGGCTATTGCTGTGTTTTCATAACAAAACTTTCCAAACGTCTTTAAGACTTTTTATTAACACATTGGATGAAGAGAAAGAAGTGAAGGGAAAGAAAGTACAGCTGATGGCAGGCATGAGTGATACCACTACTGATACCTTAGTACATTTTACTGACACGTTGGTACATTTCTTAAATAAGGAGATCTGTTGTAGCGCTACTGGTGTTTTTATGCGTAAATAATTTAGTAATATAACTATATATAATTGCATACTTCTTTCCTTTAGTTGCCAGAGATTTACAACAAGTCATCTTGGGATCTTTGTCATTTCTCAGTATAAATATACGTGATGCTAATGAGACAGGACAACAAAACAATGTACACGGATGGGTGTCAGCAGCATGTAAAGTAAAGGAACTAGATTTAAAGATGGAAAGAATTTAAAGAGAAGGGGCTGTATTACAGAAAGAGCCCGACTCTTAAGTCTTATCTTTTAGTCACCATGACAGTTTAATTTAAAATGCAATTTAGGACAGATACTATTACAAACAATACTTTTTCATCAATTCCAAATGAGAAAACGGTCATTACAGAACCATTCTAGCTAAATAAAATTTCCTAAAAGCTGTCCTAATGTTAGCACAACCCCCGTGGTCTCCTAACTTCTGTTTTACCTTTTCATTTCTGTTGTTTGCCACTCTACTGAAAATATAATAACATTGTTTTAAATCAGATGTTCACCGTACCTGGCATAATGGTGTTCCATTTATTCATATTGTAAAACAGTGGTTTCACTCGTGAGAGTGATCTTTTTCCCTAAATCAAAAAAATCCCAGACACTGAGGAGACGCTTTGTACCATTCCCTCTTATTCTGTATTACCTGAATATATTAATGTCGGTGAAAACTTGTCTAATAAAACACTGCAGTGATGGTGGTGAATAATGAGCAGACAAAGTTGCATGCCTGTTTACTAAGAGGAATAACACTAGCAGGAATAACGGTCTGAAGCCTGTGAAATGGAAACTCTGAAACTAGGGAGCGACGATTCCCTGTTAAACAGCATGGGAAGCTGTTTAATAACTTTTTCCAACTTCCAGTTAATTAGCCTGTAGTTTTGACATTTTCTTTGCATCGGTGGGCTGCCTAACCAGCTTTCTTTTGATTGGCTGTGCACATACCTCCAGTTGCTTGGTAATGGACATAAGTTATTATTGACCTTGATCGAGGACTTAAGGATTTCTACAATAAGTAATAACATACAATAACATCTTTCCTAAATGAAGGTGGGATTTGTTCTGTAATATGGCGTACATAACTCTTGGAGGGCCTCTGGTGTCAAGGACAATCTGATGATTTCCCTGCTCACACACACCTGATTCAGTTCATCTGTTCATTTGCCAGGTGTAGTGGGTGAGTTTGAGTAAGGGAACTACCAAACTGCTGGACCCTCCAGGACTGGATTTGTGCAGCTCGAATTTGTGAAAAATCTTTTCTTGACCCGTCAGATCTTAACATGGAACAAAAGAGAGGACGTTTGTGTAATACAGCTCCAGGTGTGCAGTGATGGTAAAGGGGTATGTGATCAGGTGTGTAGTCATGGTAAAGAGGGTGCGTGATCAGGGGCTCTGTTACAGAAACAGCCTAACCCTGAAATCTTATCTGTTTGGTCACCAAGACAACTTCAGTTAGTACTGAATTTGGGACAGTAGCCATTACAGAATGACAGCTCCTAACCTCATTTTCTGTGTGCTCTAACCCTCTATTTCTTTCATTTTTTAACCAAATGTGACCAACACAAGTTCTGTATAACTAGCAGAATGACATTCCATTTATTTACATTGCGTTTCGGTGGGGAAATATGATGGGGAAACTTTTACATTTTATTGCATGTGAGTGTTTAACAAAGAGAAATAAGCCTTCCACTATTTTTTGATGCCTCCCTTTTACTTACAAACTCAAATTGGAAGTGGCTTAAACCAGAAATTAGTGTGAGATGTTGGAAGTGGGTATTTTTACCGATTGCAATGGATTGCAGACTTGATCAAGAAACACTGAAATGTCTCTTAGGGGTGAGATGCACAAATAGGAAGCAGGACTGCCCACCCAGACGCCAGACCAGAGCAAAAAAAAGAATGAATAAATAGTGATAATAAACACATTAATTACAGATTTGAAAATTTATTCGAGGCTTTGCACTTTCATCCAGTCATCAGAATTATTCTCAGCAATCAACTGAAGCAAGGAAACCAAAAAAAAACAAAGGAAACATAACTTCAGGGGCCCAAGGCCCAAAATAACAAACAAAAAAAGCCTGAAAACAGAAAAATATAACTAGCTTTACTAACACAAAAAAGGGGGGGATTACAAAACCACTACCCTCACTACACTACCAATAAACAAAGTCCAACAGATCAAACAAGAAGGCAGGCCACCCCTACGTTTCCTTTCTAAATAAAGAAACAAAATTACAAAAGTGTCTTCACTGGCCCACAGATACCTGTAGGCCAGCAAATCAACAATAACTGGACTGTCGACTGGCAGGCAGCCTTGGGAGCGAAACCGTGTGAGGCAGAATAAGAAAAAAACGTTCCACTATTGCTCCGACATCAAAGGCTTTTTATGACCAGCGCCAACTGGAAGAGCCAGTCATATGCCGGAAAACACGAGACGTCAGTCATGCAGCAACGTCCACCTGAAAACAGTCAGACAGAGAGAGAGAAAAGGAAACATCCAGACACAGGACGCAACACTGACATTAAAATTACGCTTCAGTAATGTAATTAAGACAGCCAGTTAGCAGTCTAGTTTGCAGAACATGTTTACCTGTTTCCCCAGAGCTACGACTGCATATTAAAGTACTGAAATTTGGTACTGAAAGGTCAAAACCAAGTACTAACAGACACTGTTTATCAAAATGTTCGCACCTAGACATGTGAGAACTTGAGATGGAAGGAATTCATAAACACAAACATGAGATTCAATCCAAAGGAATGAATGGCTTGATTTTCACACAGTAGATAATGTGGAAGAAGGTTCAACATACTTGACTGTCAGTGTACGATGCAGGAAACTGTTCAGATCCACCATTCAGCCAAATTATAAATTTGGCCAGTTTCTAAATTGAAAGGAGCTATAATAGGACATAGATATATAGATTTTTTTTTTGCTCTAATACAATAGGGATGCAAATTTTGCAACCCATCAAAATATCAATTATAAAACAGATGGTACTCATTCTGAAATCTGATGCTTTAAGCCATTGTGAAGTACTTGATGTGCACACACTTGAGAGCACAGGTAGCCTATTAGCTGAATTCTGTATTAAAGCATGGAGATGTTAAATATCTTGTGTAGACTGTGGAACGTAGTATTGTTAAGTGTGGCCAGGCATATACACTCACCGGCCACTTTATTAGGTTCAATTGCTTGTTAACACAAATAGCTAATCAGTCAATCACATGGCTGCAACTCAATGCATTTAGGTATGTAGAGGTGGTCAAGACAACTTGCTGAAGTGCAGACCGAGCATCAGAACGGGGAAGAAAGGTGATTTAAGTGACTTTGAACATGTCATGGTTGTTGGTGCCAGACGAGCTGGTCTGAGTATTTCAGAAACTGCTGATCTACTGGGATTTTCACACACAACCGTCTCTAGGGTTTATAGAAAATGGTCAGAAGAAAGGAAAATATCCAGTGAGTGGCAGTTGTGTGGACGAAAATGCCTTGTTGATGTGAGAGGTCAGAGGAGAATTGGCAGACTGGTTTGAGATGATAGAAAGGCAACAGTAACTCAAATAACCACTCGTTACAACCAAGGAATGCAAAATACCATCTCTGAACGTACAACACGTCGAACCTTGAAGAAGATGGGCTACAGCAGCAGAAGACCACACCGGGTGCCTCTCCTGTCAGCTAAGAACAGGAAACTGAGAGTACAATTCGCACAGGCTCACTGAAATTGGACAATAGAAGATTGGAAAATTGTTGCCTGGTCTGACGAGTCTCGATTTCAGCTGCGACATTCAGATGGTAGGGTCCGAATTTGGTATAAACATCAAAGCATGGATCCATCCTGCGTTGTATCAATGGTTCAGGCTGGTGGTGGTGGTGTAATGGTGTGGGGGATATTTTCTTGGCACACTTTGGGCCCCTTATTACCAATTGAGCATCGTTTAAATGCCGCAGCCTACCTGAGTATTGTTGCTGACCATATCCATCCCTTTATGACCACAGTGTACCCATCTTCTGATGGCTACTTCCAGCAGGATAGTGCACCATGTCACAAAGCTCATATCATGTCAAACTGGTTTCTTGAACATGACAATGGATTCACTGTCCTCCAGTGGCCTCCACAGTCACCAGATCTCAATCCAATAGAGCACCTTTGGGATGTGGTGGAACGGGAGATTCACATCATAGATGTGCAGCCGACAAATCTCCAGCAACTGTGTGATGCTATCAACTCAATATGGACCAAAATCTCTGAGGAATGTTTCCAACACCTTGTTGAAAGTATGCCACAAAGAATTAAGGCAGTTCTGAAGGCAAAAGGGGGTCCAACCTTTTACTAGCAAGGTGTGCCTAATAAAGTGGCCGGTGAGTGTATTTGTATATCTCGTAAATGGTCTGAATTAAACATACTCCCATGTCAGAGCTAGAGGCCGATCCCTATAAAAATTCTGCAGCTGATAGCGACTTTAGGGAGCTAGAAGTTCAGCTAACCGATAATATTGGTCAATATAAATGAAAAATTTTATATCTGTAAATTTTATGCTGTTATGGTTTTAGTTAAACAGTGCTTTGTTGAGCAATACGATTGTCCATTCTCAAATATCACGCTTTGATTCCAAACATAGTGGAACATTGTTGTAGCTGAGCTGTCGCCCTCTTGAAAAATGATCCCGAACAGACTATTTTAGCTGCACGCTTCATTTTTTTAGTATGCCTCTCTGGCAGCACCAGTTTCTTATTGTGCCCTAGTGTACAATTTAAAAACTTTTCTTAAATTGGATGATAAACCCACCTAATCAGGTAGAAACTGTTGTTGAAAATGACCTAAAATGAAACAATTAATATATTTTAAAAGGATAGAACGGGTTGAAAAATGATTGATTTGTCAGTTAATCATTTACATCCCTAAATATGAATATCATCATCTGCCTGGTTCATTATTTGATGGTGTGAGCTGCAGCAGCTTCAGGAGAGCTACTTTTTATTTTTTTCCCTTTACTAAGTTTAGCTTGGCCCTTCAGAATTGACTGTTCTTGCTTATTTCCCCTTAACAAGTAGCAGTTGACAGTACTGGTCCATATCCCTCGAGACTACCCTACCTCCTCACTAAGCTGTTCGGGAAATATAGGGCGAGATCCCTGAATCGGAGATTTGTAAACGCGAGTGAGCTTCACAGTGCCAACATCAGTTTGGCTTCCTCACCTGACAGTGCGCGATTGCCTGTCACCTGTCCCATGAGACTAAGCTCTGTTCTACCTTATTGCTAAGCTGCGGGAAATATAGGGCAAGGTCAGTGAACTGGGGCTTTGTAAGTGTCTCTAGGTGTCAGTGTTAGTTTAACTTCTTCACTAGACTATGTGAGATTACCTGTCACCTCCTGGTGGGTTTTGTTTGTTCACACAAGTGAGCAAAAAGAACCAATATAGTAGTATGTAGTCTGTAGGCTTGATGTGTGGCTTTATTTATTCATTTATTTTGGGGGCTATTTCTCACTTGGGCTGAGTATTGTCAGCAACTTCACAATACAAGCAACACAATATGATACAATACAGTGGAAAAACACACCAAATGTGCAACAGATATTTTGGTCAATGCCTACTGTAATAATAAATGAAAAAATAAGGTTTGAGAGAATGATGATGACACTGTATAAATGAATGCTTACTTAAGTTTTTCTATGGTAAGTTTAAAAAAATGCAACAGTAATATTAACTAGATGTGCATTTCCTGAAGTCACTGCAAGAGTGCTTGAAAAGAGCTGCATGTGTTTTTGTGTGTGTTTCTGTGTAGGTGAACAACACCTCCTTAGGTATGTGTGTCTGTGTGGTGTGTGTGAGAGGGAGAGGTGTGTTTGGGGGGGTCATTCAAATGAACTGCCACTCTGTTATTATGCAGCTCTTAGTGGAGAAGCCTTGTGTGAGTCTGATTTGCACCCTCATCAACCAACAGTCATAACTCAGGAAATGTTTACTCTGTCACGTAACCGGATAGATGGTGTAAGATAAGACCCTTGAGGATTATTTTGGTGTAATGTTGTGTGTATTGAGAAGAAAATGTCTGAGTTAGGACAAGTTAGAGAAAATCTTGAAATAAGCAGATTCTGATTTTGAGAAATTTACATGGGAGTGAATGGGGCAGTTTTCTGGGCCTAGTGCCAGACAAATGCTCATAACTCCAAAGCTAATTGATAAAATGATGAGAGATTTTGAAGTTTCAGAAATGACAAGTTTCTCTACCATTTAAAACTGAAATGGAGTTTCTAGGTGAGAGTTTACGGATTTTAAAGCAGATTTCCTGCGTGACAGCTGTGTCTGTGAGACTGTGAGACGATGTCAGTTAGAATTTGAACTTCTGAACATTCCGCCGTTCATTCTTATGGGAGGTTTTTAATTTTTAAACTTAATTTTATTAAAAATTACCAATCCGATAAACTCCAAAAATACATAGCACAAGTCACAGCGCCGAGACCTTTGAAATGCAGTTTGAACTGAGCCTGTATGTTAAGCAGTTTGGGCTGTATTAATCACAGAAAGTGTGAAAGTAGAATAAATGAAGTATGAGAGATGACTATAGAGCACTTTTCAATCCCTCTAATAACGCAGAGGGAGCTTCAGGGTATGCTTTGTAGGGATGTAAGTATATGCAGATTTTGCAGTATGATACTGATTGCTGTTTTTGAATCATGATATGATACGTTTGCTATACAGAATTAGAAAAGAAATGGCATAATTTTCTCATTTATTTGTTGTGGGTTTTTTTTGTTTGTTTGTTTGTGTTTTTTTGGTAATTGCAAACATTATTTTGTCCCCCCCAAAAAAATATGTTTCAAGTTTGTCATTTGCACAACATGTCAGGACATTTATGAATTGAAATGCTTGTGGTGAGGCTCAGGTATCACTCTACAAAAAGTAAATAAGTAGAAGTAAAATATAAAAAAGAAATTGAAATATATTAAATATACACAATATATAGAGAAATTATACACAAAATATAGAGACAATATACATTTTAAAGTGCCTTAAGTGACTCAGTGTTATTGTTCTTTGAAGTGACAATGTTAGTGTTATTGTCTATAGCAGAGATGATATGATATAATAATACTGACAGAGTGACTGAGTGAAATGGTAGTTGGGGAAGAACCCACAGCTTCACAGCTTGTCCAGAAGCCTGAATGCCTGTGGGTGGAAACTGTTCATTAACCGGGTTGTTCTAGCCTGGATGCTGCAAAATCTCCTGCCTAAAAGGAGGATGGTGAACAGGCAAGAGTCCTGGGTGACGCTGTCTGACCGGATCTTTTTGATCTTCCTGAGGCAGCAGGACTGGTATACGTCCTGTAAGGCTGGTAGTTTGTTACCTATGATGGCTTCTGCCGTCCTCACCACTCTTTTAAGGGCCTTGCAGTCACATGCAGTGCAGCTGCTGTACCAGACAGTGATGCAGCCCATGAGGATGTTATCTATGGTGCATCATCCTGGGCTGCATCACTGGTACAGCAGCTGCCCTGCCTGTGACTGCTTAGCCTCGGTTTCTGTACTGCCGTCGGAGTTCGACATACTCCTGTCTCTTTGTGGATCGATCGTTTTAATTATCATTTCTCATTGTCTGTAAAACTTCATGCCCTCTCTGAATGGCATGGAGATGAAGCCACTGATAGCTACTACTTCTAAATAACCAGTTTCCTGCACAGCTACGTCTTATACTAATAACAGCCTGGTGCTGATGTGCAGGAGAGACAGAGAGACTATTTCTTTATAGGCGAAATCGATATGAAAGTATAGCTCTACCAACTCCTCGACATCTTTCATTTTAACATGAGGAGGTGCTGCCTTCCCTTTGGCCATAACATTGCAGTTTTTCCTGGTATTAATGCCACTTTAATGTCATAAATCGACGACTTCTTTTTTCAAAATGGTACCACTTCTTTCTAGAAATATTATACCGTCTGACTCTTTTCTCTAAACGACTTTATTCTCATAGTCTACAATTTTCATTTTTATTAAGTGGCCCTAAAATGCCATCAGACCAAAGTGTACATTTTTTGTACACATAATAAATAAAGAGTAAACCATAACTATTAGAACACTTGTTTCTCGCATGTTGGACGCTGTAAAATGTGCGCTCAAACCGGATTGCAGGATCTGTTTCACTCGTGCCGTGTAAAAGTACATTTATAAATATCAGTTCAGCCGCCACTGTATCGATGTCCATACCACCATGAGCTTCTCTGCGATATATTGCCATATCGACGTTTTGAATACAGCCCTACTTCTGATACTCTTCTGTGCTTGAAATCAGAAAGATGAAGAAATCTACTGAAACTGAGAACCTCAGCCTTGTGTGTGACTTTGTTGCTATAGCAATAGGGCATCATTCTTTATCTGGAATGAATGTGGTGGCCTAGTTTTGTGGAGTTATTTTTTTGGTGGTTAAGTGTGATAATTGATAATTCACAGATTAACAGGTTCAAATTGATCACATTTTGAAATTGGAATGTGAACTCTTTCATGTCGTGAGCTGATTCACAGATTCAGGGGGAAGAGAAAAAAAAAACCCAAAGACATCTTGACACAGTTTGCAGTCCTTGTGTTTATGACCCAATATGCATCTTTTATTTATGAAGCACTTTCCTCTTCAAAAGCTACTCAAAATGCAGTGCAAGTATGCTTCAAAAAGAAGTACTTTGACAAAGTGGAGAGGGAGTGGTTTGAGAGTATATGGAAAGATAAATTGTAGCAAAAAAAGTATAAATATGCAGACACTGTGCCAGGAAAACAAGAAAGGGAAATAGTTCTTGGGTGGTGTAGGCTAATAGTTGTGTTTATGTGCTGTTATGTATGGCATATTTAAGGAATCATTATATACATAAAACTAGAATAAGCAAAATATGGCTTGCGGTTTTACAGCTGCAGCCAGTTTAGATAGTAAAGAGAATTGTGTAATTCACGAATAAACAGTTAGTGCCTGAATGTTGCACGTAATGTTGTAGATAACGTTTCTGCTGTGGCCATACAGGATGCTGTAGATTACAACATAATCTTTGTGTACTTCACAGACACAGTCTTGGACTGAATAGTAATGGCAATAGTCTTTCACCACTACAATTCTATTTAGCCTAGGATTAGGCTTAATCTGTGTCTGGGAAAGTGGCCATATAAGAAGTTTGAAAAACAGCTCCAAGCATAATAAAAAAAAAAAAAATTATTATGCTGTTAGGCCCTGTACTATATACCACCACTTCCACTTTCCTCAAAAATTCAATAAAAAGTGCTTTACAGTAGAAGGTCAGCACATTTACAGTGCATTGGGTGCTGGGTGGTATTCATCAAATTCCCTATCACAGTATTTTACCTATGTAAGTTATTTAAATGAACCCCTGCTTCCTGAGTACAAGTACTATATGCTAAAATATGCCCAATATAACTTTTTTATCTGTTTCGTCTCTTAAAATTGCACTAAAGGAAGCTTTCAACAGTACTGTAAATGTTTACCACGCACAAATCAGATTTCCAGAAAGGAATGTTGCTAAAAAAGCACTAAAACTGAAAAGCAGTATCATAGTGCACTTGTTCAGGGTCAGTTTCCATAGCTCACTCAGGCCCTCACTTTAGGTTTTAGTTCTTTAGATTCTTTGTGTTTATACCAAACTGCTTTTAAAAGGACCATCCTGTTAGAATACTAAAATAAAAGCCTAGATCAAACTCAGGTCCTGGAGGACTACAGCTCTGCAGAGGTTCTTAGGAGTTTAGCTGATGACTTAAATCAGGTATGTTCAGTGAAGCTAAACTCCACAGTGCTGGTGTCTACCAGGAAGTGTCTGGTGGTCTAGGGCTGTTCAGCTCCAGTCCTGTAGGGCCAGTAGCTACGTTCCCAAAGCTAGACTGCAGCTGTGCAGGATGAGTTCTTTGTGGCACTGTCCTTATTTGTATTACTTAATGCAAAATGGAACAGTCTAACAAGGCCACTTTGTCATGTCATCAGAAGGTAGTCAGCATGAAATTTGATTGAAGAAATACAATTGATGTGAATGATAAACAGCTGGTAGGCAAAACATTTGTGATTAAAGCTGTTTGGCAAGCTAATAACTATTCAGTGTACTGAATGCAGGTGCACTTCAAACACAACTAATGAAATGGTACATTGTGTATTTTACTGGTCTTTTTAAAGAACATGTATTAAAATGGATTAGTTTTATGTCAACGTTTCCCTTGACCTTTGTTCAGGTTTTTGGCAGGTACTTTTGGCAGTATATTGTAGGGTGACTGCCTTATTTTTATGTAGGGATGAGCAATATGATAATTTTCACCTTTGATGCATTATTTCATACTTTACAGTAAACCCCAGAAATATTGACACACTTCATAAAATGAGCTAAAATTAACATATTAAAAGAACTACACATACAGTGTATATAGTCATAATTTGGGCTTAAACAAATGAGTATGCCTCATGTTTTTATTGTCAAAAAGATTTTTCGAACAAAGTACAGGTCTCCTTTCATTAAAATGCAGATTCCAAAAATATTGGAAGCCCAAATTTCAGTATTTGGTGGAGTCTCCACTGGCGAGAATGACAGCACTCAGCCTCTTTCTAGACACTTGTAGAGGGATCTTGGACCACTCTCCCATGCAGATTTCCAACTCATTGATTTCCTTGGGTTTTCTTCTGTGAACTGCCCTCTTCAGTTGAGACCACAGATTTTAAATTGGGTTGAAGTATGGAGACTGAGAGGGCAATGAGGGCCATTTCAAAACCTTGATTTTATGCTGCTGCCTTATGTTGATGTCTTTGTTGATTTTGATGTGTGCTTTAAGTCATTGTCTTATTTTTATCTAAAATGTTCTGGTACTGATTAGAATTCATTATGTCATTGACCTTAACAAGAGCCTCTGGGCCACTGGCAGCAAAACAGCCTCTAAGCATCAAAGAGTCACCACCATATTTTACCATGAGGCATGAGGTGCCATTCTTTGTACTCTGTCCCTTCTTTTCGCCGAACATGATGGTGTGCATGGCCAGAAAGCCACCCGTCTCTTCTGACCACAGCACACTGTTCTGGATGGAATTCCAGGGCTTGGCAAAGTTCAGATTCTTGTGTATTGGTCTCAGGAAGGGCTTCTTTTGTGGAACTCAACCAAAAAGCTCTTGGTGTCTCACTGTGAAACACAATTAAATTGTGCAGTTGTGAAACTGATTTTTGGGCTCTCTTAGCATCATCGTCACTGTGCTTGGGGGCAATATGTGTCATTAATGCAAATTTTCAACTGTTCAATGCTTTTGAGTCTTCTTTACTATGGATCTGATTGTGCTTACTGGTAATTTCAACTGCAGACCTATTTTGTTGTAGCCCTTCCCCATTCTATGCAGCTCAGCATCTTTTTTTTTTGAACATCTGATCATCGCTCAAGACTGACTTTAACTCGCACTCGGATGCGAGCGGCTGCCCATTCGCAACTTCTCTGCCTCTTTGTTTACCAACACGCTTGTGCCATTTATCCGAAGGAGACCAAAAGGCGTGGGCGCTTGCGCTTCATTCACAATTTCAGTTTTATGAATCAATCAATCAAACGAGTCACTGTATAAAAAAGAGCACAAACTACATGAAACTACATAACTTCATTAACGGCTACTAATGCTGCTCTACAGGCGACCCTGCCCGTCTGCAGTGACAGCAGAGGAGGGTGAAGTTCAGCTCCTCTCTGCTTAAATACATTTAGGGCATCATACGCCTTCAAAGAGGGGGCAATTATTTATTATCGCCACCAAGAATTCTTCGGTGATATATCGCCAGCTTCATGATTGAATTTACCCGTTCCACCTTAAATGGTGAGGCAACCTCACGTACCAGAATGTAACTGCTGCACCATTTAAGGTGGAACAGGAAATTTCACCAGGTAGCGACCAAGACATCAGCATATTACTAGCGATTTTTATGTTATGAAGGAAATGACCATAAAACGCTATTACAATGATTCTCTTACAATACAGCGGCATTTTAACAGAGAAATACTTACATTTATGTGTCTCTTTTGCCGCTTGTGCAGCCATCTTGCCAATGATTCACATGGTATTCTGGGAATTTTCTCATAATACTCCGTTTGTAGTGCAGCCTCTGAAAAATCTCTGTTTGAAGAGCCATGTAGCCCCAACACTTCACCCTACCCCTCCATCTCAACAGCAATCGGGACAACCCTACCCCTAGTAGTGAACGTGCAAAAGGGAGGGGTTTGGCTAAGTCTTAGGGGCAAGGGGTGAAATGGGATTGTGCCTTAAACAGGCAAAACCAGTTCTCAGACCAGTCTATCAATGGATTGAGGCCATCTTCATACTTCAGGACTGCTTTGAATCCACAGAGTGGAATACCGCAGATGAATACACTGACTCCATCACAAGCTACATCAATAAATGCACTGAAGATATTGTACAAAAAATCAGTATCAGAACATTTCCCGACCCGAAACCCTGGATCAGTGCTGAGGTTCGAGCCAAACTAAGAGCTCGGGAACTCTTGTGACCTGGCTAACTACAAGAAGGCCAGGTATGACCTTCAGAGGACCACCAGGCTGGCCAAAAGGAGCTACAGGGACAGAGTGGAATCCAACTATCTTGGCTTTGATCTCAGACGTATGTGGAGTGGCCTGCGCACCATCACTGACTACAAAGAAGGTGTGATCTGTGATAGGGGCTCTTCCTCCTCACTTGCAGATAAATGAAATGTTCATTATGCTCGTTTAGAGGCAACTAACACCTCACCTGCTGAGAAACTCCCAGTAGATGAGGAGAGCTGCGCTCTTTCCTCATTCCCCTGTCTGAGGTGGTGAGATCCTTCAGGGCAGTTAACCAATCTGGTCTTTAACCAATCCTCAAGATATCATCTGTCACCTGCCTGAATGACTACCCTCTGTTGCACTGACATCTACAGTTATGAAGTGCTTCGAGTGACTGGTCGAAGCTCACATGTGCTCAACCCTTCCAGCCGCCATGCACCCTCACCAAATTGCATACTGCTCCAACAGATCCACAGATGACGCCATTGCATTAACAATACACACTGCTCTCACACACCTGGACAGGAAGAACACCTATATAAGAATGCTGTTCATAGATTACAACTCAGCATTTAACACAATCATCCCTGCCAAACTCATTCCTAAGCTCACAGACTTGGGTTTGAACTCTCATCTCTCCAACTGGATACTGGACTTCCTGACGGCCAGACCTCAGGCACCATAAAGAGCATCCTCATGGGCTGCATCACTGTCCGGTACAGCAGCTGCACTGCATGTGACTACAAGATCCTTAAAGGAGTGGTGAGGATGGCAGAATCCATCATAGGTAACAAACTACCAGCCTTACAGGACGTATACCAGTCCTGCTGCCTCAGGAAGATCAAAAAGATCCGGTCAGACAGCGTCACCCAGGACTCTGCCTGTTCACCATCCTGCCATGAGGCAGTAGATTTTGTAGCATACAGGCTAAACCAACGTGGTTAATGAACAGTTTCTACCCACAGGCTGTCAGGCTTCTGAACAAGCTGTGAAGCTGTGGGTCCGTCCCCAACTACCATTTCACTCAGTCACTCTGCCAGTATTATTGTATCATATTATCTCTGCTATGGACAATAACACTTTAACATTAAGTCACTTTAAAAAACAATAACAGTCACTTAAGTCACTTTAAAATGTATATTGTCTCTATATTTTGTGTATATTTTCTCTGTATTTTATATATATTTATTTAAATTTGTTTATTTTATTTTGACTTGATTTACTTGATTACCTGAGCCTCATCACAAGCATTTCAATGCATAAATGTCCTGACATGTGCGAATGACAAACTTGAAATGTCCTAACTTCTATTTATCAATTTCTCAAAAGTTTAGTGGAAAAATAGCATTTTTGGATGTGTTGCCTATATTTGATTATTTTGCTTACTTTCCTGAGGAGTGCCAATATTTCTGGAGTTGATTGTGTGTAGTTTCTGAGCAGATGAAGGAAATCTTCAGTACTTAAAGCCTAGTGCATGTTTCATTACAAAGAGAGTATAATCAGTATTGCTTAATTGGAGTTTGTGTAGTATGTGAAGCTCATTATTTTCATGAAGCTTATTGCAATTTTTAAATATGGCACTTGTTGTTCTTCTGGTCTTTGTTCCAACATATCAAAGCTCAGAAAAATAAAATATTGTGATGCATATTGGGTATTGAGAATATGTTTTGGACTTTTTGCCATATGGCCCACCTCTAGTTTTAAGTGGACCTCCTGAAAATAGTAGTTTCATGCAAAGTTTGATGACCAGCTAGAAGTGGACGATATAGGAAAAAATAATTACACTACTAGGCATTTTATGACATGTGGTATGTGTTACAATGTTTAGTTTTTCTGAGGTCTGCAAATATGTTTAAATAGGAAACACAGAAATGCCTTATTTTAACAAAGCTATGAAAAAAACGGAGTAAAATCATTTTTCAAACTATATTTAGTGTTTCTCAAAAATGAACAACTTAGAAGGTGAAACAGTTTATGCATTATGCAGTTAGCGGTTGTTTTTTAATAGGCTCTCTGTAATTGGTCTAAATACGCTTGTTTTAGGTGTTGTAAGAGTGCTGACAATGCCTATAAAATAGTCCGAAAAAGTGGTGCGCTGTAATATATCGCAACAGCCTATTACCATATCACTATGTCTAGCACAATTCCTGACACCATACAGTATAAATGTAAAGGAGTCTAGTAAAACACAAATTTGCATGCCTTTTTCTGTGCAGTTGAGCGTTGACCTCAGTGCCGTAACCCATGATCAGTATGTCTCTGGCTGAGCAGGGTTTCATTATCCACCCGCAGAATGTTTTGGTGCTGGTGTGTCAGCATGACTGTCTGCCGCTGTAAACTCCAGCCTGAGAGCTGCTGGAGGAAACACTGAGAAGGCTCTTCACCTCTGAGCTTCTGCCTCTGGCTGCCCTGCTTTTCTTTGTAATGGTAATGTACATGAAGGCCTCATGCCCTTCACTAGTGCTGACTCGAAAGAAAAATTCAGCCTGCGTATCACACAAGCTTCCACAGTCATCCAGAATCTTGTATGTGTGGACGGATACACCATTGCATAATTAATTGCTATATTCTGTGATGAGCTCTGTGGGTTTTTATCATCTTCTAGGGCTGCGTGATTTGGACTAAAACATTGGTGTAAGCATGCGGGGTTGGTTTCCAAGATGGGGATTAAATCTAGTCCTGGACTGCAAAGCATTCTGAGTGGGGATTCTCCATTAAAAGGATACTAATTTTACTGTGGCCTGACTGCGAAGTCGTGAATCTTTTTGTGATCTAATAAATAATAATTTCCAAAAAAAAAGGAAACTGTAATTCAGATACAGGCTTGATCACGGATTTATGTGTTTTGCATTATTTTGACCAAAATAATTCACATTTGTTGGATCACTTTGAATCCTTGTTTGCCAAAACATTTATAGAAACTCATCTGGAACATGAGAAATGCTGATGGCACATCATCCATTTAGTGATGGGTTATTATTAGTGGGGGAAAGTCTCAAATAAATGTGATTTTCTGTTAAAATATACTTCTTTGACATGTGTGGACATATCAGTGTTTGATCATCAACTAAACTCTAAATGTTCTGTCATAGAACAGAAATCAAAGTTTTTGCAAGCATGTATTTAACAACCCTGGCTTCAGTAACTATTGCCCTTTTGATAGAAACAGCTTTACGAAGATGTTTCCTATAACTATGTACCAGTTTCTGGCATCTACTGGGGACATTTTTGTCCACTATATGCAGAATTCTTTCACTGTGCAAACGTGCAATGTTTGAGGGCCTTCTTGCATGTACAGCCCTATTCAAACCCCCCATTTGCTTTTAGACAACAAATGCTTCCTCCTGGTGCACCTCCTGTGTAATCAAATTTGTGCAGTCTTATTCTAACGGTAGATACGTGTGCTCTGACATCCACAATGTTTGGGGTCTTAAAAACGTCTTGGCATCTTACAGTCTGCTCTTGGTTTAAATTTTCTGGGGCACCCTGGCAAGGACAAGTTGGCAGTGGTTTTAAATATGACCTACTTGTAGATGATCTTCTGGGCACTGGAAGGATGGACTTTTATACTTTGGGAACACTTTTCAAACTCCTTTCCAGATTCATAAGCACCTACAGTCTTCTTTATAAAGGCCTCAAAGAACTCTTTTGGTCTAGGAATGATGTTACCCCAATAACAAGACGGGTTCCTTCAAGATATTCTCTAATGATGGCATTAGATAAGGGCATTGCCACTTTTCCTATCAGTCAGACCCTAGGGCCCAAGACCACCCTCATTCGTTAGAGGCTCATGCATATTGTATTTCACACAATATTAGAATTGCAAAGGCCAGTACTAGCAAATGATATCTTGTGCAGCCCTGTCACGTATGATATTGAACCATCTACCTGTGACCAACTTCTTAATGCCATGTGCAGAGAAAAGTCTTATAAGAACTACAGTTCAGATTTGGCTTATTTTAGTAATGTAAGAGTGCAAGAGTGCAAGCCATTAAATAAAGTAATTATATTTGCTCTTATTTCTTCTTTACTTCCTCCTATGTCTTCTCTCTCTGGCTCTCTTTCCCTCTTTCCTCACGACACATTAATTCACTTTCTCCATTACACTATGTACACTTCCATCTTTACGATGGCCTTGGCTTCATTCACCCTTCAAAAACACAGCTTCACACCTGAGATGGATTGTGTTTATAAGTCACTTTCACCTCCAGTTAAACTCGCACCACACTGCAAGAGAAAGCTGGCTTTGATATTTTTAGTGAAGACAGTAAACAGTATCACTTATTGGCATTGAAAGACTCCTCACACAGTTTTGCGGGAATGGCCTCATAAAACCCCAAATCATTTTTACTTTATGAGATGCCTCCTCCAAATATGCTCTCAATGTCTGCCCCCACTAGTCATTTGTTTTGAATTCTCAGTTTTCTGCCTCTGCAGTGACTGTTCACAAAATAGAGATGGGGATTGTTCTGAGTTGAACGACTTGGTGTGTCATATAAAACAAAAAGTGCCTCTTGGAGTTGCTTTCCTCTTTTTACACTGTGTTTGGCTTTCCTTTAGTGGATGGTGATGATCTAACTAGTATAACGTAAAACTGTATAAACTAAAAGGAAAAGCATGAAACTAACTTCTGTCAGAAGGATGCCTGAGGACTTTTGTAGTAAACTGAAAGCTGAAGACTGATGTATTTCTGAGTGAAACAGTGCTACAAAAGGTCTCTGATAGGGAAGCACCAATATCAAAGATTTTTCATGTATGTATCTGCTGATGCTCGTGCGTAAACGAGACTGCATCCACCTAGCTTGCCATTACAGGTGCATATAGTTATTTCTGTAGGCTTATCAGTGTAGAAATATGAAAAAATGCAGATAATTTAGCACAGTAGCCCAGCACCACCTAAACATTGTGCTCTTCTGTTGCACAATAAATACAAATACAATCAAATATCAGCTTGAAATCTTGTATTTATCACAATGCAGTATCGTCATGTGTCATGTTGCCCAACTCTATCAGTATGATCCCAGTGTTATTGTGCATACCTCTCTGAGTTAAGAGTATTTCGTGTGATGATGGGTGGGGGAGATTAAACGTGATATTGTTGGTTAATATCGTTTTCCCTGACCGCTGGTGCAGAAGTCAGATGTTGTTTTATAGGTGGGCAAAAGCCATTACATTTTGATGGGTGCTTATTAGAAAAAGGCAACTTTGTCTGACATATCATATAGTGATATGTAATGAAACCTCATATGACCAGGTACATGAGCTGACGAGGTAAAAAAAAAAAATCAGTTTTGATTTCAGGCTGATTTGAACACGTGTGTTCCTGATAACATTTCAGCCTACCTCTGAGTTGGATTGTCTGCTTTGACAGTCAAGCTTTTCTTGTAGAGGTGTGCCTCCCAGTAACTCTGTCCTTTCTCACAGTGCCATGTACCTCCTGGCGAACAGCTGTTGCCCACATAGAGGTCTCTCAGCCTCCTGATCGTGTCCTCTCCGGCCCCAGAGGATGCTGGGAATTTGTCGTGGGCGCAGGAAGTTCCTGGCTGCGTCCCTCGCCCTGCTCTTCATCCCAGCCCTCACCTGGCTCTACCTGTCTGCTGCCAACTTTACAGGTAAGAAAAAACATTTCAAGGAAAACTGGAGTTTGTTTTTTACCTAATCTCTGTCTGATGTTTCTGTAGCATATGGACAGTTGCCACAGTTATTCAATCAGTAACAGGTCAATTTTGTGTTCATAAATAAAATAATTAGATGTTAACAATATGAATTGAATAAAGTGCTACATCGAAAGTAAGAGATGACTGGCTGTTTAGCACAATGAGTCATGCATAATTTTACTATGACATTTGGTATTGGTGTAGCAGCAGTAAAAAAAAAAGAGAGAAATACTATGTGGGGAAAAAACTACACATATGACACTGATTATTTTATACTGTTTATTTATTATAAGCTCTATTGTAATAAAGCAAAACAAAAAAATAAATATAATGACATTAAGGCTTCAAGAGCTGGTGAGTTGCTTCAGATCTTCACTCTGCTGAGCTTTTCTAAACATTTGGAAGCCTCGAGAATGTCGTAATACATCTCTTTGGCTTAATTTGAAAAGCACACTGAAGTACATCACAGACTCATTTAGGCTGTTTATTTTTCTTCTGTGATGAATTGAGTCACTGTACCTTGTCTGAAATTGATTACTTCCTCAAGATGATTTAGTCCAGTAGGTTTTAATGACTTTGTGGCCGAAAGAGAAATTTGCCTGCCTTCACATTATTAGTTATGTGAATTATTTATTAAGCCTCTGATTTTGGTTCAGTGAACTTGAACGCTTCAAATAGTGTGCTGCGTAATGGTCTCAGCTTTAGAATTGCAAACCGCTTTTTACTTCACTTCACCACTTTTACTCGGCTTCTGTTTTGTTTTTTTTTATGTTTTCCTTTTTTTTTATAAATATCTGGTGAAATGTAGGCAGAGCTATGAAGCTTTTTCCTGTAATGTTTTAAGAATAAATGACCAAGCAGGTTTGCTCACTGTTTTAGCCTGTAATGTTCTTTACCAGTGATTTGATTTGAGAATCACATTAATCTCTCCAAGAATTCCTAAAATGCTTTACATTAAAATCGAACATACCGGAATGATTTTGTTGTTAAAGTTACTAAAGGTTCTTTACATTTAAGTGCACAGATGCATGAAATGCAGGTCATGAACAAATTAAGATACAGTAGGAATCTATCAATAAAGTTATGTATCAATTTTTTTCCAAATGAAACTACTATTTTGTACTATATTTATATTTATTTGCTTTTATTTAAATGACAATCAAAACCACACTTACTGCCAAGATAAATGGGTTTAACCAGTATGATGAGGTGCCTTGTTCACTTTTACACAATACAGTACATGGTAGTTGGAGCTCATGAAGTGACCAATGAGTTCATGTAAGTGTTTTTAATGAAGTGTCCAGTGAACGTAATTATTTTACAGTATTCTACATTTGTAGAACTAGGCCAAATTGAACTCCACGCAAACTGCAGACTAGGGGAATTGTGTGTTCTCTTAAAGGTAATAACATTAATTCCAACACGGTGCGCGTATCCACATTTGGTGAAGGTGAAATGAATCTGCATGTGCATTTTTTTTTCTAATGTAACAGAACCACAGTTGGTGTTGGCAGACATGAAAATACAGATTATTTGCAGGGTTTTCATATCAGTCCAGTCTTGTTCCCAGCAGTCAATAACAGTGTAGCAGCACAGCTTGTCACATAGCCTGCTGTAGTTAATAAATGATTGCAGTGCTACCGTGTTTGCTCTTTATGAATCCAGACTGTGGTCAGAAAGCTCCTTTCAGGAACAGACTGCAGACGCCTCCTTTGCTCAGTGTAGTGTAAATGCACTTTCAAGGACTCCCGACAGCTTTACAAAGTTAATTGGTGTCAAGTAAGACAAATGTAGTGTTCTCCTACACCACTGCTACTCACTTCAGTGTATGCAGTTTTTACACTCCATGTAAGGAAGGTAACCTTATTGTACATGTAAAACTTTGGCTACTGTGTCTACTGGCTCACACGTACCTGGTTCTGCACTCAAAGGAAATTGCTCTGTCTCCGTTTTCTTTTTTAATAATTCACCTTTTTGCATTTGTGATGTGCAGCCTAGTTTTTCCAAGCCCTTTCTGAGCCATTTTTCCACTCCATTTTAAAACCAAACTGCCATTGTCACGCCACAAGCTAGCGGAGCTGTGATACGGCGATTTCTCTCTGGAAAGGGCTTGCTTTTCTCTTTTCGTTTTCCACACTGTATCATTTTGTCATTAGATTTGGTGACACTTGTGTCTGCTTTGCCCTCAGATCACAGTACCCGGGGAGAGAAGTGAAGCAGTCAGAATGGGAGTTGTATTATTGGGAGATTATTCGGAGGAATTGGCTCTCCTACCTTTTTAAAATATTTCTGCATGCCAGCCCTGCAACAGTCATCTCCTTAACCCTCCCAGATTAAATAAATTGACTGTCATTCTCCATAATGCAGAAATGCATTGAGTGGGTATTTTGCCTGATAAGAAGAGAAGGTTTTCAAAGTGGATTGAATTAGGTGCTTCTGTATTTAGACTGAGCTTACTGCTAGCTCAGATATTAGGCTGACTCTAAGGTCAGGATAACTAAGTACAACCTCCTCTGTTTCTGCGTTACCTCGAGACGTTTTTGTTTCCTTTGCTCAGTTGAATGAAAAAACGAATCATTAATAATGTGGCTCTTTTTTTACTGTCTTAGGATATGTGAAATGATATTTCAAGGTATTTATGAGGGCAGTAAGCATTAGGGGTGCACCGATTATTCGAACTTGGTCGACTAAAACCGATGACCAAATTAGTTGGCAACTAATTTAATAGTTGATTAGTTGATGACATCATTTAGCATCTGTATCACGCTAATTAGGAACTTTTTGACATTACCGCTTACTGGAGAGTTAACAACAGCACAACGGCAGCCTCAAGAACAAAATCCTTAAAAGTGTGGGCGCTAAACTCAGGAGAAAAAAGGTTGTAGTTGTACTATTTGTAAAGCCAACCTCAGCTGACTATGGGAGCACGCCCTCCATGTTGGAGCATCTGAAGAGGAAACTCACTGAGTGAAGATTAATCTCAGTAAAATATGCTACGTCCCAATGTAATATAGCATTAGAAGTGCACTCATTAGTGTAGTGTGTACAGAATTATACAGAAGTGTGTAGTTTGGGACACAGGGGTAGGTGTGTTTGTGAGCTAGTTACAAACCGTCCTCCTCCACGTTCTGAGACGAGCTCAAACAATTTCTGTTTCAAAATGCAGGTTCTCTGTAAACGTTAATGGAGCTGGAACAAGAAGCCAGTAACTATTATTCACAGCGACCCTGTTCACTTTTCAAATGACAGTTTTAAACACCGCGTCATCGTCTTGGCGTCAAGGACGCTGGTGCGTTCAGATTCAGGGAACACAGCAGATCCAATAAGCTTTCTGTTCTTTGCGAACGTTGGGCTCCACTCGCAAACAGTTTAAAGGAGGTAGTTCTCTGTGAACACACAGGGCAGCTGGGCTAAGGGTCCCATTGAAATGAAGTGTTTACACAAAATCGTTCAAATTTTACTGTTCGTAGAGGAATTCTCCACTTTCCACTCCCCTCCATCAGGGCACGTCTCCTCTGCAGCGGGGAAGAGCCGCACTCGGAGGAGAGCGAGACTCTCACAGGAGCACAGCGATACTGTCTTTACTGTTTCACTAAAGACCTGTGATTGTAGAATTTAGTTGCAGTAAAGTGTAGTCAGACAGCAAAATGCACAGATCACAGACTGCACTGTTTAAAATGAACATTTAAATTCAGATAGATTTTTTTAATTTGCTTGATTGCAGGAAAACTGATTTAGTTTTGTTCTATTTTATTGCTGCTACTTGGTTAGAAGTTTTGACAGGAAAAATACATTATTTATTTATTTATTTTTATTAGCAGGAAAGTTCATTAAAACAGTGAATTCTTGAATGTTATTCATATTTATTGTCTTTATTGTTAGTTAGCAAATGCATAAAACAATTTCAAGCTAAATTTAAAAGCTGATAGCTGGTAATGTGGTGATAATCCGAATAATCGAGTATTTGTTTCAGTAATCAATTGATTATTCAACTATCAAATTAGTTGTTTGTTGCAGCCCTAGTAAGCATTTATTTGTTCAAAAAACACTAACAGCTTTACTATACAAACTTTACTAAATGTTTTGCAAATCTTTGTCAGAATTTGATGTATGTGAATATGTTAACCTAACGTCCAAAGCTCTTCACAAGGAAGTCCAGTATTTACAGTTACCTGCTTCAGCTAATCAATCCTTCATTGAATTGAATGTAATTTGAAATATATATGGAACTAGTTAACGTCAGCTAGAGTAAGTTACCAGTCAAGCTCCACCAGAGCTTCTCAGTCACATCCTTAACAAACATGCTTCTGTGGCAACACGACCATGTTAAGGCACTCATGTTTTTGTAGTATCAAAGTGTAATGTAATACATATTAGGGCTGCAACAAATCAATATTATTGATTTGTGATCACAAAAATTTGTTGCCAGTGAATCAAATTATCGTTTAGCTTGGTTGATGATGATTGTGAGACCCAAATATTTACATAATTTACATCCAAGTGATTGAAAGCAGCCTACGCAACCTTCAAGCGAGAATATGAGGGAGAATATTCACTGCATCCATGGCAGAAACTCAATCTGTTGAGATACAGTATCTCAGATATTAATATCTTGATATAGGACATCACTCTTTTGAAAATGCATTTTTAGAGCTGTGTTTATACTGACACACAGGTACACACTAGCACTGAAGTTTTTTTAGTTTTTTTTTGTCAGGGTTTTATCCTCCTGTCCACACAAACAGAGCTTTAGGTCACTGAGGTTTCTCTATTTCCAGTAATCAAATGTGGACTGACGTGTGTGTGTGTGTGTGTGTGTGTGTGTGTGTGTGTGTGTGTGTGTGTGTGTGTGTGTGTGTGTGTGTGTGTGTGTGTGTGTGTGACTTCACTGTTAGTGATCTGTAGCATTGTTTTATTATATGATGTTGCATAAACTTTATAAGCTATTTGTTTTTGCTTTATCTTTAGAGGAGAGATACAGAAATATATCATGGACTTGGATGTGTTGCTGCTTCATTGTTTCTGCACCTTCACAAATGAAGTTTTCAAGGCAATGCATAAAATCTGTTGCTGTGCCTTGAATAAAACCTATTTTAAGAAAAAAAAGGAAGGTAATCAGTGTATTTTAATTTGATAAATGAAACATTATTACCAAGCTCACATCTGCTGGTTTTTGCCAACTAATTGATTAGTGGAAGTCATAATGGACCAAATCCATTACAAAAACAGGAGAAATTGTTAATTGCATACACATTCTTTCAAATACAAATGAACTCACCTCATTGTATAGTTCTGTTGAAGTTTTTTTCCCCTTAAATGAATTTATAATGCAGTTGTGCAATGTAACATACCATCCAGTATGCGGTGTAAAGGAAAAGTACCTTTACATCCATTGAGACTGCATGAGAATTTTTGACCTGTCTGTTACAAAGCATACTTATAATAGGTGGTCATGACAACAGTGGGGTCTCTCCTGTCTCGTTTGCATTCTCCTCATGAATATTTAGTATTTGGCCACAGGCAAATCAAGGCAAAATCTCTCCTTCCTTAATAGCACTCATTTTTATATGTGCTCTGTTTTGCTGTTTCCATGACGATGCCCTATCGCCAAGTTGATTCCAAATTTTTCTGACTGCTCATATCACAGAGTAGAGAGAACATGAAGGTGTTCGGAGTGATTGATTGGGTACGCAGAAGTGACAGAGGAGGGCTCTGACTGTTTTAATGCGTCTGAATGCACAAATGCGCAGCAGCAGGAACTTATGCTAATGGCTGCCTCTTGGCTCTGCTGCTGATATCTCATTAATGCTCTGCATCTCCTCACACCTCTCTCTGCCGTGTCTCATACACTGCACACTCACCGCTGCGCTCGTTCACAAGTACGTACCCAAGGGAGCCCTTTTGAAATATCACCGAGTCAAAACTCTCCCTTGCCTTCATGTGAAAGCCCAGAGGAATTTGACTTTGCTTTTGAAGACGGCAGGTGTTCCTGACTAGAAATTAAGGAATGAGAGGCAAATGCTTTTGACCCAGCCAAACTTTTTGGTTCTATTTCAGCGTGCTTTGTTCATTTCTCTCGGTTCCTTTTGTTTGCACTAGCTCCTTTCAGATGGATTACAGCATGGGTGTGCTTCTGCATTTCAGTCTATTCAAGTGTCTCTAATGATGCCAAGCCTCTTGCTATACCACACGAGAGTGCTATAAGTCTGTGAGGGGTTAAGGATGCACATGACGTCTTCAGGGTATACGATACTGTGCCAGTACTGTTGAGTGCAGGGCCGTCACGATCTTTAAATTTTAGCTGACGGTTAACTGTCATATTCATAATTTTGATTAATGATTTGAATCTTCTTGTTCATTTTTTCCACCTATTAAAATACGCCTCATGAGCCATTTTACTTGCAGCTATATTTACTTAGTAGTTAACACTGGTTGTACAGTCAAATCAGTGCTGTGCTCACACTGAAACAAAGGTCTGCATTTACAAGAAATCATGTGTACCGTTAAGCTGAGCCGTGTTCTTCATGTTAGTGAAAATAAGTGATAATCCTAAAATTCTTTCTGCATGCATGCTAAAAACTTTAGCAATAGACATATAGCTAACAAATGTTCAAACATTCAGCACTGCTCTCTATGCATTACAGCACCAAGTTAAGTTAGACATTTTTGTTGTTCTCGTGATGTCTGGATGAATGCATGTACTGCTTTCATTTATTTACGTTTATTAGCTTTAATTCAGCTCAGACCATTCACATTGTGTTTGTTGCAACATAGTATGGCAGTGAAATCTAATGAATGATGCCAATCAGCCAAAATAGTGGCAATAATCTCAAATGACTGTGATCATCTCAAATAATTGTGATTAGGTGATTATGTAATAACTGACAGGCCTAGTTGACTGCACCTGGAAGAGAGAGCTCACCAACTGTCAGAGAAAAAATAGTGCATAGAGAGATGAATATGCCCCAGTTCCCCTCAGTAACACCATCCCCCACCACCTCTGGCCACCCCATTTGCTGCATTTGGCATTCATCTGAAATTTCCGTCCACAGAGAATCGGACCTAGTGGCACAGCACTCGTTTGAGCCGGTCGTGTTTGTGCCACTCTGAAACGGCCCGTAGTGTGGCTTTTTTTTCTGCTACACCCAAAGTGACATTTAGAGACTCTTGGGGGGGAGGTGTGTGGGAGGAAAAGCAGAAAAAAGTTAGATTCTTCTCCATTCACAGTGCCTGGAGCAAGTGGAAAGAACAGATATGGCACACAAGCCAAAGACCACACCAAATAACGGCAAGGGAGTCAAAGTTTGCTCAGGGTGATGTTAATAATTCATTTTTAGTCTGGTCTTCTGCCTAGTATGCCAACTCCTAGCATTCATGTGCATTTTAGAAAGATATTCACATTGACACTGTCACCTAGAGCTAGAGCTGGGTGATACACTAGAGCTACTACTCTTAGGCTTGTCACAGTTATTACGTTATTGCCTGATTGTGATTATAGAGGCTCACTTTTTTTTTTTTTAGTTTTTTAATTTCACAGTCATATATTTGTGGCAGAAGCAGAATGTGAATTGGGTGTGTTTTCTTCTGTTTCATTCAGTCAAATTCATGTAAAAAAACAGCAAACATGTTTATTGAGACCTCAAAACGTTCTAACGTTTTAACGTCTGGTGCTGTAACACTTTTAGAGGGCAGCAGTGAGCTCAAATCACTTGCGTCATTTGGGATCTGAGCATGGACAGCTGGGAATAACCTGTTAATTTGGTCACTTTAGGCTTGTTCTTTTAATAGTTGCACACTATTAATAAAATCAATTATTTATATGGCAATTTCCTTTCTTGTGCTTTCGGATATTTTGGCTGATGATTAATTACTGTGTAACTAACTGCTTTTACCAATGTAAATCTCTTTTTTGGTTAACTATATGTACTAAAACACAAGCCTAAAGTGACCAAATTGGCTGATTTAGCTAATTTGCTTCCTAGATATCAGTATGCAGTAGTTCCCAGCTGACAACATACACAGCCCAAGTGCAAATAAACTAACATTACTCAGCACTGCCCCATAAAACAATTCTAATACTTGATTCATTCATTACAGTAATATTCACTTCTCTGTATAGTATTTTAAACCTTTATCTTTTTTTAAGCCATATAAATTGTAGTCTAATGTTTTTCAGACATTTCACGTCATTATTCCACATCATCTTGCCTCAGAGCACAGCTTTTATGTTGGCATTCATGCTAAAAGAGCAAAGAAGTCTAATTACGGGAGATTTTTTAATTTTTGGGTGATGAGTAAAATGCTCTACAACATCTATACTGCCTTCGGCTCTGCACTTTCACATTTCTGCTTGAGGTGAGAATATTAGCTGTTATTTTCCTGTTTAAAGCAGGTTTAAACCTTGGATAGTATAAACAAAAGATCTACTTATTGTGAAAAAATCACAATCGTAAGTTTTTACCACTGTGTCTGAGACGAATCACCGTCACACACCATCACACACACCTTTGACTCTCACAGAACTACAACGGCAGCATGATCACATTTTATCAAATTATTTAAATATAGTTAGGAACTCTGTAGAAAGTTGGAGGGTGTGATTGTGTGATTGCACTTTGGTGGACGTGAGATGCATGTCTAGCACAACCAGTGTGGAGTGAAACATTGATTAAAATGGAAGCATATCTGTTCTGTCAGATGGGCAACTAAAAGAATGCATGGAATATTATTGTTTTGATGTTGAGAATTTATATTCAAGTAATTATCAAATACCAAAGAGCATTTAAAGCCTGTCAAATGCTCTTCGTAATAGTGGGGCGGTCGTGGGCTGGAGGTTAGGGATCTGGCCCTGTGACCGGAAGGTTGCCGGTTCGATCCCCAGGGCCGACAGTGCATGACTGAGGTGGATGGGTTAAATGCGGAGGTGGAATTTCCCCGGTTGTGGGATCAAAAGTATCACTAATAGCCCTTCTGTAGAAACTTGGTTGTATTTGTAAGACTCATGACACATTTTAGCCTCAAACTGAAGAAAACACAACCAATTTACTTTCTGTTGGCTGCAGCTTAAACATATGATTGTAAAGGTAACAAATGTTGAAAATAACTGTGATAAACTCCACTAATTGGTCACAGGTGTAGTTAACATTTACAATCCTGTACAAAGTTCCTTGTAAAATACAGTCCAATCAAAACATGCTGTGCCAGGTTTGTAAGACCTGATTTCAGCGTACAGTAGCAGCACTCAGTAAATGTGGGTTCATTAACTTTATTAATGCAAATTTATGTATCATCTGATGCTGTAACATTTAGGGGGGAAAAAACATCCACACCACCCTGTACTACTTAAACTCTTCATAGAACACTTCCTCCAAGCTGATGAAGATGCAAATAAGGAACCTTTCCTCGCTATCTTCTACCATCCAACCACTTCATTTGACTGACAGAGCAGTAGAGAGGCAAGAGGCAGCCTTTATCTTACTTTGAGATAATCTGGAGAGCTTTGTTTCGGGTGGATGATGAAGGTAATGGAATTGTCCAAGTTCCACATGGAAGGGAGCGGGTTTTTTGGGGTTAGTTTGAGTGCGTTACGCAGATGATGTGATCGTAAGTGGTCTTGTCGTGGGCGCAAGTCTGTCG
Organism: Pygocentrus nattereri; assembly: GCF_015220715.1. Lineage (NCBI taxonomy): Eukaryota > Metazoa > Chordata > Actinopteri > Characiformes > Serrasalmidae > Pygocentrus > Pygocentrus nattereri. The sequence continues at coordinate 39,072,944 of NC_051211.1, read as the reverse complement.
CTGCAGCAGGCGCTGAGCTCAGGCAAATAAAGTGCAGTACACATGAGTGCTCTATGAGCGGTAGCATTACAGCAGCCAATGAGTCGCAAGTCAAATGCTTCGCCGCCTCATCTCAGCTTCATGGGTTGAGCAGTGGCTTAGCAAACACAATGAGGGGATTTTCACACACGGCCTGCTTACAGCCTTAAAATAAATGTTTTCTTCATGCACCATTGATTAGCGGGGAACGATATTCTGTCTGAGTTAGAGCCGTCATCTTGTGTACGTTTAGGGAAAAAAACATGTTCTAGCCTAGAAAGAGCATCATGATGATCTTGTTTCCCTTTAGGCTAGGTGCAATTACTTAAAGAAAATACTACAACTACAACGATCATTTGATTTCTTCAAATGTAAAATAATTTGCTATAAAAACTATTTTAAAAGTGTTCCGTATCTTGTCCATGTCTGACTCTATTCAACAGAAGCGAAGGTGCTCTTTGAATGAAATCTCTGGCATGAATATTCAATCTCCTGATATTACTTCCACAGCAAATTTTCATTTTTATTGGGACAACAATGACTTTGGCCTACAAAAGAGGCCCAGGTGCACATATTGTACAGCAGCTGCCAAAGCATGGACAAAATGCTTCTACCAAACACGGCTTCCGCCAGTTCAGTGAGACTAAGCCCAGAATCCACTCAGCAAATAAAGCTCAGCCTTGAAAAGAGGCAGAGGTGCTTTGGCATATCCACATAGAAGGTATTTCTTGTTCTCTAAGCAACAGCTTTATTCTACTTAACCATTTAGGCTCATTTATGCTTTTGGTCATATTAGAAAGGTGGTGGTGTATTTCCAAAGTGACATTTTAGCCAAAACTGAGAATGTGTGCTTTCTGTTTTGGATTATCATCAGGAACTTTAGTTTGTTCTCTTACTCATGGTTGCTTCTGGTCATATTTTGTCTAGAGCCGGGTGATGGGGCACTGCATCCGATGACGATGATTCAAAGAACTAGAGAGGATTATGTTCTTTTAAAACTATGAACTTAATACATATTAAACGTATTTACATGCAGTGTTTTATTCACTTTAACTGTGTAGTGGCTACATTAGGGTACATTCTTTGTCTCTGCTGGGTGTCTCCTAGAGCATGTGTACAGCTTTTTCTGTACAGCTTACTTCTTCCTTTCCCACAGGCATCTGTAGTTGACTTACAGAGTCCCTCCTCTATAAACATGAAAACAAAAATGCTTAAAGCTAGATGTGGCTTTGAACTCTCTTACCTACATGAGCATCTGAAGTTTCTCGAACATCCAAAACAGTTTTTGTCTGCATCATTTAAAGAGAAGACTCAGGAACTCACAAATGCACAACTTTCAGAACTATGACAACCATTGTATTATTTAATATTTTGAACCATAAAAATTGTATCCTAAAATAAATGCATTAAGCACATTCCTCTTGATTATTCTACATCAGAGCACAACAGACTATACAGCTTTGAAACACTGATTAAAATGGAAGCTTATCTGTTTATTTTGTTTTATCCAGACAAGTGAAATGAGCACAATTGGCTTTAGTGCGGTGCTGTAGCATAGTGGTCTGTAACTCCTGTACTGTCTGTCTTAGGCCCCATCCACACTAAATTTTTATTTATTTATTTTTCTCTCAATTGTACCTGATTTTCTCCCCAATTTAGTAATCTGCAATTCCACCTGCTAGTTAGGACTCTCCCTATCACACCAAGGCTAGGAGGGTGAGGCTAGCACAGGCTTCCTCCAAGACCTGTGAAACCAGCCATTGCTTCTTTTCAAACTGCCACTCACGCAACGTCGTTGGACAGCCATATGCGCTCGGAGGAAAGCGCCAACCGCCAGATTTGTTACGTCAGCTAACAGACGCCTGCGCTGACAAGCATCACTTTGAGTGATGGGAGGAGAATGGGGGCCATCCTACCCACTCAGAGAGCGAGGCCAATTGTGCTGTCTTGGACTCCCGGCTACGGACGGCTCTAGCATCACCAGGGATCGAACTCACGATCTCCTGATGATACGGCCAATGCTTAGATGTTTGTGCCACTCAGGAGCCTACATGTCTGAATTTTTATTTTTAACAAATCTGGATTTGGATATTGTGAAATCCTGACTTATGGAGGTCTGATGGCCTGCAGATTGAAGCCTACAGTGTTTATAACATGCTGCCATTACGTTGTTACAAAGAATTTCTGCTTTTAGCTTTGCGCTGTGTATTTAGTGCAGTGCTCATGTGAGTGTTTGAGTTTTTGAATTCTCATGCAGATGGAAAGCTTTCTGGAAACACTGCTGTGCACAAAGATTTTTTTTTATTGTATATTTTAATATACAGCTACTTCCACCTCAGCAGTACAATGAACAGAATGCACTGTCCTGTCATCAAACTTATTGAAACACTGATACAAATCCTGTGAGAGTGCTGAAACATCAGTTGCGCTGTGTTTTGCCTTGAGGATTGCGGCTTGAACACACACACGCACACACTAGGGGCAGTGAGCACACTTACCCGGAGCGGTGGGCAGCCTTATCCATGGGGCCCGGGGAGCAGTGTGGGATTAGGTTTCTTGCTCAGGGGCACTTCAGTCTGGTACTGTTGGCTCAGGGGAATGAAACGACGACCTTCCTGTCACAGGGCCGTTTCCCTAACCTCCAACCCTTGATTGCCCCATTTTCATTTGTTTGTTTGGTGAAGCCATGCAGCTGTGAACATGGCCATTTCATGGCCACTGTCACTGTTTGTAGTTCCCTGAGCCCATTTCAGACAGGAAAAAAGGTGTGCTGCTTGGTCTGTATGACAAGCCCGTTTCTAATTGCACAATTCTGGTGTTCAAAATTACCCTCAGACAGAGTTCATCATTATTTCCCTGAGAGCTGCAGGAGCTTGTGGGCTTCTCCACCCCTCTCACTCATGCTCTTCTATACATGTACACACAGATGTTGCAACTGCTGAGGGAAAACTGCGGCGCTCTCTGTTTTCACCTCAGTAACTGTGTCTTTTCAGAAGCCACAGAATCGACTGAATAACATTCATGTTCCTCAAAGCATGCAGCGCATTACCACGCTGTCCTGACTGCTAATTGGAAATCACTGGCTAGCCACGCTGGGCTTTGCTAACTTAACATCCCACTATAGAAAATATTCAAGAGCCTCTTTTGTGAGTAACCTTATAAATGTTATTCCATGAGCTGTGCTAATGTGTGGAAAGGTTTTGTCTCCCCTGCTCTGAGCAGTTTTCTTGCTGTTTGTGGTAAAAGGTTACTGATGCACAGGATTTTTTATTATTACTATTATTTCCATCCCTCCCTCCATTCCTCCATTCCTCCATCCCTCCCTGAACTTTGCACTGAGGTACTGTTCCCCAAGTGCTAATTTACCACCATGGAAAAAAAGCGATGTAATAAATAAGTAGATAAACATCATAGCACTTCAGGCTGCAGCATCATTTAAACAGTTTAACATTTTAATGAGCTAGTTTACTAGACAGGCTCTTGTGAAAGAGGTTTCCAGAATGAGCGAATACCCTTTTTTCACATGACAACTTTGTTACAACAACTGAGTTAATTACCCAGTTGTACATGTGTAACGCTGTAACGGGATGAGCAGAACAAATGTTCAGTAGTTTTTTTGAAGTAGTTGATAAACACTTCTAACAAACAGAAATGGATATGATGTAAAACATTCCACTGACTAACGTTACACAGAGTAACATGATGAGCTTTAGTGATTTTTGTAAGCGTAAGGTTAACTCCTTCTGACAACAGCATGTGTCCTCAGGCCATTGTTTGGTTTGTTGCCAGCTTCTTACTCAAATTTTCTTTTGCCTCAAGTGGTGCAGCAGTTACATCAACTTCAGTTTTGTCCATTTACTCACCTTGGAAAGCCAAGTCAGACGTACATATGTTGGATATGACGACTTTCACCTTCATTTTAAGAAAATGCTCCCAGACTTTGTTCTTTTGCTTTGTTATCTGCTCATATAGGTACGACACTAGTGAACTGCTGCCCTCTTCAGGTGTACCAACTGGAAAGTACAAGAGAAAACCCAGCGGTCCTTTTAGTACTTTGGAAAGAATTATCAATCACAGTAAACATACTCTCTGAAAATCTACAAGCTGGTCAGTAAAAACCGTTAAAATATTTCTACCTCAAAATAAAATCTGTACAAGTAAAACGTAAGGCTTACAGGGCTGTCTCTGAATGAAAAGCAAGTCGGGCCTGTTGAGGTGATGTTGCACTCTCTCTTCCTTGGCACAGGAATATTTATCATAGTTTCATATTAGCAGGATTACATTCTTTGACAGATTGCTCATACTATCATCTGCAGACAACATTGTTTTACCCCACAGGAGTAGATAAACAGCTAACATCATGATTGCTACACCCAGTGTGAGATATTTCAGGCTAGATTTATTGCAGGATTGAATCAGATTCATTGACTTGATGTCTGCTTGATGCTGATGTCTGGTACTAAATTGATGCCATCTCTTTGTGTAATGTTATAAAAGTTTTGATTTTTATTCAACTTTATTATATCTGAATACTCATTTGTAATTGAAACTATCTTGGCCTTATTGATGGGAATCACTCTTCACATGAAGCCATGTGACCAGCTGGCTGTCACTGATCACATGGGGAGTGGAGTGGATTTAGGGCAGGCAGAGAAATTTGGGTACAACAATAAACAGAAAAGATCTCAAGTACAACTCTGCTCCCTTCATTCTTACCAAACATCTGTTCAAAAGATCTGGATCATCCCTGAATGTAATACTACTTGGCCCACTGTTAGACAGTTTAGCTTATGAAGGCTGTCTTCTACAAAACGGTGTCATCTTTCTGTTGAACGTGTTGTGCTTTTTCTTCAGTGTAAGTAATGCTCCTGCAAAGGTCGTGGTTGTATCACTCTAAAGTAATCTCCAGTTACAAGTAAATACCGTCTCTGTTTCCTCTCCTCAGTGAAGCCGCTGCCTCTGTCTCCGCTAGAGCTTCAGTCCTCTACTCTGGTAGGTGGGGCTGGTGAGCGGCAGGCTCTGGAGCTCCGGGTTCGAGAGGTGGAGGAAGAGAACCGTGCACTGAGAAGAGAGCTGAGCCAGCCACCCAGAAACCCCACCCACTCCAACCACCATGGCAATGGCAATCAATCACATCCACACTCCACGGAGGAAGGTACCGGCGATAGCGAAGCACAGAAAATGTTCTCCACAGGCAACAGCTCCAGCTGTGTCCAACAGCCTGTTGTGGACAAATGTGAGGTAAGATGAGGTGACAGTCACTGTATTCTGTATGCAGGCCCAAGGAATTTAACGAGACTGTCAACACAATAGCAAATATAAATATAATATTAAAACTCACAATGATTCTGTAGATATGAATCCTACACTGTAATTCAGATGGATTTAGAAAAACTCCATTTGAATGTGTGGGCTTTTCATACGGCATAGTGGTAGCACTGTAGCCACAGCAACAGCTTTCTTTCTCTATTTGAAGCTTTTGTTTTCTGGCAGATGTTGGATCTGTGTGAGATGTCAGATTACAGGTGTGAAGTTTTGTGCTGGGAGTGATTGCGGTATCTTTAGAGTTAGAGAAATAGAGTTAGTGACATCATTAGCATTTGGACTGTGCTCAGCTGGCTATCACATGCAGCAAATCAAGCAATGCTTGCATTTGTTCGTGAATGAAACTGTCAAAATAACTTGCAGCTCTGCAGCTCGGACATGTGATAGTACAGAGAAAGAGGAGCAATCCTTCTTTCTAAAGCCTAATTTCACTTGTGTGCAATTGTGAAACTGATCTTTCATCAGGTGAGCATGGGTGCAGACATGGGTTTCTCATTAATGCTGTAAGCCATAAGAGGCTGATCTTTACAGTTATGACATTTTAAAGACACTCTTCTACAGAGTGACTTGCAAAAGTGCTTTGTTGTCCACTCAGAGAATATATCTTAACTAATACAAATAGGTTATAGTCCAAACTATTGAACTAAGATAATGCCAGAACCAAAAGCCAGTGCTGATACCCAAGAAAAAAAATACTGAATTAAGACACAGCATAAGTGTATTTCATTAAATGCTAGATTAGTTCGCTTGGGTACTTCATTGGCCAGTGGAAGTTTGCTCCAAAATCTGGGTGTCAGGACAGAGAAGGGTCTCAATTTTATTGGTACCATGTGTCTTAATCTTTACCACGATTGCCCACTGTTTTTAGACTTGAAGATCACTGGTAGTCAGTCAAGCACAATTGAAGAAACTTGGGTTTTTGTGGTGGGGGTCTGTGGTTAGAGACAGCTGACGAAAAATCTGGCCTAGTTCTGACTGGTACAAAGAAGAACATGATATCAGCTTTTCCCAACATAGTCTTGCTCAACCCAAATCTTACTGACGGAACATAGAAGTATACAAATGGCAGCATTATTTTTACTCTCTGTACAACACTGTTCAATACTATTTGAGTTAATAGTGCATTCATACTGGACTTGGTACCTAAAAGTGTAAACATATTAATGAAAATAAGTTTTTACAAGAAAATTGCACAACAGTATGCTGTTATTACTGTGGTATTAAATCATAATGTGCTTTTGTCTGTCATATAATGTGGATATCATCAGTGCTTCTAGAACAGTTAACAGTTACAAGCTGCAAACAGCAACAGTCAGTCTGTAGTAACTGCATAGAAACAAGTAGCTAATTGGATGTCAGCCTATTAAGCCATTTGGTATATGCCACTTGTTTGCGAACCTCAGAAAAAAAAAATTCTAATGCATATTGTACATCATAAAAATTTCACCCTTTAAACCTCTTAGCGGTGGTCTGTACCACTTCGCCTGTAAGTGTATACGCTGTCTATTTACTGGCTTAGAAGTTAGTTGTGCATTTGTACAGAGTTTGTCTTTCATTGGCATTAGAGCTTCAAACACATCATTATTCGTTTCTGATCTTTTTAATGTAATTCCAGCCAGTCAATATATTGCTGCCATGATTAAAGTCAAGTCATGACTGTCTTGATGTATTTGTTTAAATAGTGTACATCTTGGATCCGTGTTCCACTTTGCTCTACTGATTACTTTGCTTGGTTACAACTCCATATTAAATCCAAATTGCATGTGTTTCCAAAGTCTGTACTCTTTTCAGACTTCACCCAGAGGCTTAAATCTCTGGAGGCTGGTCATGTGTCAAAGCTCTGCCAGACGAGAGCTGTCAATCAATGTCAGAGTCTTGAACAGTTGACTTCTGTACCAAGGTGCTCCAAGTCTATTGTTATTGTTGGAAGGAAAAACCTATTAAACATTTATTTATGAAGGAAAAACTGTGGGGTTTTATGTTGTAATAGTAAAATTTGAGAATTTGAAAAATCTGTACACAAATCCTACATTAGTGGACAGGTGGACTGATGCTTACTGGACTGCAATAAAATTTCACTCACACTTCACTCTTAGGCCTCATAGACGACGACAGTTTTAGACAAAAGTAAAAGGAAAAGTGACCAGACCGCATTTTCAGTAATTTTAACTGAAGTAATTGACAGCAAAAAAAAACTTGGCTTGATGTATATACATGGTTTATATATACAGTACTGTGCAAAACTCAGAGACCACCTTTATTTGTTTAATTTCTACTTTTCTTTACATTTATTTATTTTTTTGCATTGGGTAAAAAGCTGAAAAAACATGACACGACAGCCTCCACAACTGAATGTAACGTCAAATTGTTCAGTATTTACTGTCTCCACCCTTTGCCTTTTTTACAGTTTTGATTCTTTTTGGGTGGCTAACGTCATGTTTTTCAAAAAATTGCAGAAATTCTCACCAAAAAACAGCAGAAAAAATCTGCAAAAAAATCCAAACCTTCAGTTCAGTTGTAGAAGTTGGTTGCATTTTCTGCTTCTCATGATCCCACTAATCTCAAATTACAAATTTAGCCTTATCAGTCCACAACACTCCACATGTTCACTTTTTTCAAATCTGAAGCAAGTGTGGAACTTGACTCTCTCCTCTCTGTCAAAGGATAGTAACAGTTTTGATGGTCTACCAGGTCTTGCACAGATGTTAGGAGTCATTTTCTTCATACCTTGTAATCATATCTGAACTCTTTTTCTCACGTATTTCCCTCTGACTTCCTTATGCAGTGGATTATCTTTTGTCTAATCACATCAGAAATATCTCCTGAAAAATGAATGGCTTAATGATTGTTTTAACTGGAAATGAAGGATTTTCTTTTGCACAGCTATTTGTGTGCTTGTTTCACTTGGCAACACTGCTGAAAAACATCATATAAAAACATCATAGGAATGGAAAATACAAAGTACAAATTCTGAGAATATAAAAAAAAAATTATTTCTTTTTTTCAAAGAATGTCTTTATTGTATTTTCTTGTATTTTCAGCAGACATTTCTGCACACTACCCTGTGTGAGAGAAGGAGTGATGATGCGCTGTGCAATTCTGAGAAGGCTTTGTGTGTGCCTCTACTGTCTCATTTCCTGCTGATTGGATAAGCTAGGTTACACTTACCCACTGGCAAAACAGCAGTGAGTGGAAAAGGGAGAGCAGATAACCCTCTAGAGCGGGTCAGGATCAATTACACCCCTCCCTGTGCACATCTCAGCTGTGGAATGAGAATTAAAAAAAAAAAAATTATATATATATATAAAAATGTGTGTATATATGTGTGTGTGTATGTATGTATATATGTGTATGTATATATGTGTGTGTGTGTGTATATATATATATATATATATATATATATATACACAGTGGGTTGCAAAAGTATTCATACCCCTTGAACTTTTCCATATTTTGTCACATTACAACCACAAACATAAATATATTTCACTGGAATTTAATGTGAAAGACCAACACAAAGTGGTATACAATTGTGAAGTGGAAAGAAAATTATACATGAATCAAAACATTTTTTACAAATAAAAAACTAATAAGTGCGACGTGCAAAAGTATTCAGCCCCCTTTTCCCTGAGTGCAACCAATTGCATTCAGAAGTTGCCTGATGACTGCTAATGACTCAAAAGGGTCCACCTGTGTGTAATCTAATCTCAGTACAAATACAGCTGCTCCGTGACGGCCTCAGATGTTGGTTAAGAGAATATTGGGGAGCAAACAGCATCATGAAGTCCAAAGAACACACCAGACAGGTTAGGAATATGGTTTTGGAGAAGTTTAAAGCAGGCTTAGGTTATAAAAAGATTTCCCAAGCTTTGAACATCTCACGGAGCACTGTTCAATTCATCATCCGGAAATGGAAAGAGTATGGCACCACAGTAAACCTGCCAAGACAAGGCCGTCCACCTAAACTTACAGGCCGAACAAGGAGATCACTGATCAGAGAGGCAGCCAAGAGGCCCATGGTGACTCTGGATGAAATGCAGAGAGCCACAGCTCAGGTGGGGGAAACTGTCCACAGGACAACAATTAGTCGTGCACTACACAAATGTGGTCTTTATGGAAGAGTGGCAAGGAGAAAGCCATTGTTAAAAGAAAACCATAAGAAGTCCCGTTTGCAGTTTGCCAGAAGCCATGTTGAGGACACAGCAAACATGTGGAAGAAGGTGCTTTGGTCAGACGAGACCAAAATAGAACTTTTTGGCCACAATGCAAAACGCTATGCGTGGCGGAGAAATAACACTGCACATCACTCTGAAAACACCATCCCCACTGTCAAATATGGTGGTGGCAGCATCATGCTCTGGGGGTGCTTCTCTTCAGCAGGGACCGGGAAGTTGGTCAAAGTTGATGGGAAGATGGATGGAGCCAAATACAGGGCAATCTTGGAAGAAAACCTGTTGGAGTCAGCAAAAGATTTGAGACTGGGGCGGAGGTTCACCTTCCAGCAGGACAACGACCCTAAACATAAAGCCAGAGCTACAATGGAGTGGTTTAAAAAAAAGAATATTCATGTGTTAGAATGGCCCAGTCAGAGTCCAGACCTAAACCCAATTGAGAATTTGTGGCAAGATCTCAAAACTGCTGTTCACAAACGCTCTCCATCCAATCTGACTGAGCTTGAGCTGTTTTGCAAGGAGGAATGGGCAAGAATTTCAGTCACTAGATGTGCAAAGCTGGTGGAGACATACCCTAAAAGACTTGCAGCTGTAATTGCAGCAAAAGGTGGCTCCACAAAGTATTGACTCAGGGGGGCTGAATACTTTTGCACGTCGCACTTATTAGTTTTTTATTTGTAAAAAATGTTTTGATTCATGTATAATTTTCTTTCCACTTCACAATTGTATACCACTTTGTGTTGGTCTTTCACATTAAATTCCAGTGAAATATATTTATGTTTGTGGTTGTAATGTGACAAAATATGGAAAAGTTCAAGGGGTATGAATACTTTTGCAACCCACTGTGTATATATATATATATATATATATATATATATATATATATATATATATATATATATGTGTGTATATGTATGTGTGTGTGTGTGTGTGTGTGTGTATATATGTATATATATCTATTTCTGTCATTTCTAAATAAAGCTACAGGTGGACTCACTAAGTGTCTGATATCTGTTGCAGCATGATGAACACTGGCCTCGTGTGTCAGTCAGCTGAAGAGTATAAAGGGAAATTCTGCCAGTTTCTCAATTTCTGAATAATTGAATTGTTAAAATGTAAACAAAGTCCTTTTCAGTGGATTGATGTGAAATGTTCCATTCTAGAGAAAATTACTGAGTCAGAATTGTCATAACAGTGATGATAAGGAGCAGACATCTGAGGCATTTAATGCCTCTCAAAGCTACTTCAAAATTATTACTTGAAATGGTTATGGACACTTTTCCCGACGTCTGAAACTTTGATAGTTTAATGAAAAGCTGTTGCTGTATGTTTCAGATTGACCACTGTTTTACCACTGTCACCATTGCATATAAAGGCTCAGACACTGGTCACTTTGGATAGTAAATAAAATGGTTATATTTGTGTTGTAAACATCCCACCTGCAAAGCAGATTCTCCAGAATGCACAATTTCATATAAAACACTCTGAATGATTGTTGAATTGTGCAGATTTTTTTTAAACATCAGCAGAATTCCACTTTAAAGGGCCTTTAACCCGCTCGGCCTCTCTCTGCTTTCCATACGAAAGGTCATATCCACTGCTTAGCACAGCTTTTCATACAGCAGGCAGATTGTCCCTTACATCTCTCGCGTGGTAACCATGGTGACTGCGTTGCAGACAGCTAATGAAAACACAGATTGCACAACTAATTTAAACAAAATATAGAAATCCTGAAAAACATAATAAATAAAAAAATATGGATAAATGTATCAAAAACAGAGCCACCTATTTAAGGATGAGATGATCATCCATTTTTCCCTCAGCAAAAACTGTGATTTCATTGGCTGAAGGCAGCGCAATCCTTGCGTTGTGACCATACAAATATAAAACTTCTCAACTTGGAAGTGAGCATGTGCTCGTGTTCATGCAGTGGCACCTCAGGGTCAAGCTTGCTTGTTGCACCGCTTGCTAGACCACCTGTGACACCGCCTGCTACTCTGTCGGTGTTGCTTTGTCTATCCATCTGTCTCTCATTGATGCATAATACTAGTGGAAGATGGCATGAAAAAGTCCTTATTATCATCTTTATCAGCTTGGAGGGGGGGATGTTCTAAGCGAAGCATCACAGTGGGAAACAAGTCCAGCTTTTATAAAATGCAAGACATTGCTAGGTACAGAGTCCTCTTATTTGGGTAAATTTGTGGAAAAGAAATGTGGTAAATGGTTAAACTGCACATTGGGGAAAAAGAATATAATAAAGCACTGTTCAGTGAAAGTGGTGGTTGTAATATTTTTCTCATTTTTAATTTGGCCTGTCATTAACGGTAATTAATCTGGTAAAACTTTACTGCCTGAGATTTTTTTGGCCACTTAGCCCTTTACTTTCTTCTCTGAAGCCATTTCACCAGAGAACTTTTGAAACGACCTGTTTTGCCTAATGAATGAGAGCTGAGACGTGTTCTTACTCATGTCGACAACGAAGCAGTTTTTCAGTCTTAAAACTGACGCTGTGGTGAGCTGTCGGCTCAGCTATGTTTCTAGAATAATCTTGTCTGTGTTGGGCACAATAAATGTGGTATTAGTGTAAGATAAGATAAGAAGATAAGATAAGATAAGATGCGTTTATTGTCATTGCACAGTGTACACCCCGAAATTGAGCAGCAATCCAACGGCACTTCCTACATACAAAACAATTTAAACATAAAGCTAAAATATTAAATAAGAAATAAAATAAGGCTAAAATAAGTAAGATATCACATCACTGAACATTTATATTTACATGTAGCAATACTACTGTAAGTGAGCTTGTACTGTCTCTAGGGGCTATTGCCAACTCAATTAACTGTCACCGGGCACAGGCCCATACACTGCCAATAATCCAAATACCACGTCTATCTAAATAGAAAGCTTCAGTTCTATTATGCATAGTATAATGTTCTTGTCAGCATCACTCTGCATTAATGTTTTTGTTCACTTTTTTGACACTTTTTCTGCTATAATTAATTCATCATCTCTCCCCCAGACCATTCACGTTGCCATTGTGTGCGCGGGATACAATGCAAGTCGTGATGTGGTGACGCTGGTCAAGTCTGTGCTGTTCCATAGGTGAGTTAGATAATAAAATACACTGAAACTGTTATTAGTAAACTGCCCGAAGGCGACGACTGTCATTTTTATTTCTTATCTTTTTGACATACCTAAATGAAAAAATGTTCTTGTGTTATTACATACGACATTATACCTGTGTACTGTACATTTTGAAGAAGATAAAATGGATCATTCATGAGGACAGGATCTCATAATGAGTTTGTGTGCCATTTCCAGCTGTTAGTCACTTCAGTTAAACAATTAAGAAGTGGAGCAGACATAATCGTAATGGCGTGCCTAGAGGATCTGCAGTATTTGCACCAGTTGCTGAAGTGCAAGTATTGCTCTGCAGCATCCATGCAAGATGCTTCACTGATTTGTTGGACTAAACTTACTTCCACATTACTTGCCTTTGTCCTGATGGAGCAGTGTAGATACCAGCCTGAAAATGCTGATCACTGTTATATAAGCATATGTAATTTTAACATTGGACACTTGGTTTTTGGCAGTAAACGTTTGTATGTGTCCAATATAAACATTTACACAGTCAGATGACTGTGGCCCAGCTGACGTTCTATATTGGCAGCTGTTTTTAAACTGCTTCCCAGATGACCCTGGAAGCTGGTTGTGGGCACTGAAAAGTAGAAAATTAAAAGTTCAATTTTATAGATTGAATTCTGAAGAAAAGCTTAAAGTGAGTTTTCATATTTTGTGTTGTAATAAAATTAGTTTGTGTTTAATAGGTAGTCTAAGTGTATATCTTTTGAGTGGCTACCATAACAAAAAAAAAACAACGAGTGCCTGACTAAAACCAAGCTTTATGTCAAGGCTGAAAGGAATACATGCCTCAGAGGACTGATGTCAGCCCTGATAGATAAGCAACACTTGTTGAGAGTGAGGAGGATTATGCTAGCACCTGCTGCTGAACCTGGCACAGAGAGTAGCAGTTGTTATAAAAACAGAGTTTGGGACACTAGAAGAGCCTAAACCCCAGGGTGTTGTTATTTTTCCGATCTCTGTGTTCATATATGCATGTTGTCTTTGGACATTGAGGTTTTCATTGTTTCTTATGACAGAGGGTTGTTAACAAATAATAAGTGGTCAATTAACTGTCACTAATTAGTCGACTTTAGTATAAAATCAAATAACTTTCAGTCTTGTATTAGGCTAATTTAAATAAAGTTCTTTTTCCTATCAAAAAAAAAAAAAAAAAAAAAAAAGCTAGCATCCAGCCATGTTGCCCAGAGCTGCATCACAGCTAACCATCCCTTTGGTAACTGCCAAGGGAACCTTTAATATTACTGAAAAAGACATAATGGTAATAAACTGTGTGAGGTATTTTAGGATCTTATTAACATAATCTATCTTGAAGCAGGGAGAGATGCTTCAGGAAGGAGAAGGGTGAACAATACACAGCTAGCTTTGGTCAGTACCATAGCTCTTACATCCCACTGCTGTACTGTGTGACATGGAGAACTATGTCATGGTCAAATGCCTCTACATTGGGCAAAGCTGACAAGTGAAATCAATATATCCTGTGCACAGAAAGCATGCAAGTTAGACACGTGGATAAAACTAAGGTACATATATGTGTTGTATTATCTGTTATAGGCCTTGCTTGGTTAAAAGTGCCATAAATTGCATTTACTCAGCATTTTAAATTGTCCTCTACATAGAAGGTTTGTGACTGCTCAGGGTGAAAAATGCCCAGATGTAGTTATACACACCCATTTACAACCCTCTCATTTGGCCCTAGAATGAAACAAGCTGTTTTCACTTTTTTGGTGGGATCATGAATAATTTGATGACCTGGGCTCTGATTACCGGTTTACAGCGTTGCACTGTGGTGGCTAACACAACAGGTCAAGATAGACACAAGCAGGAAAAGAAAATAAACCTCTCTGTAAATAAGCTAGGCTACACTATTAGACTACCAGACTCTCTCATTTGTTATGTTGTATCTCAACAAATTGTTTGCTCATTATGAAAATTTCAATTTACGATGATCTGGCTTCAATGTCATGGATAAAATCACAGCATGGCTACTTACAGGTTGCAGAGCACCCCAGCTTTAGTGTTTAGTTGTGTTTTCTTCACAAAAGTTTCTTTTTGTTATGACACATTATTCTTATGATAACGATCAGATTTTAATGCATTTACTCTTTTGTTATTGTAATCATAGTGGTGTTCACCAGGTCAGCTGGTATTGCAATCTTAAAGGTGAACAGTTTGTTACTGGTGGCTTAGAAGTATCTTATCAAGATTAGAATAAGAGCATAATACCAGAAATTAGATATCACTTTTTCTTTTACTCTCTACCAAAACAGATTAAGAACTTTATCAGCTGATATATATACAATATTTCTTCTTTAATCTTTACTTCTTCTTCTTTCGGCTGCTCCCTTTAGGGGTCGCCACTGCGGATCATCTGCCTCCATCTTGCCCTATCCACTGCCTCCTCTACTTTTACACTTCTTTAATCTTTACTAAGCTTTAAAATGAGCTATTTTTCCATTTCACTTAAGATAACCATCCAGTGCTTTCCACAGATCTGAAACAGACCCTGTGGTCACACCATAGGGGAGTGAGGGAGGTGATGTGTCTAAACTCATGATAGCATTTTTCACTGATTCAGGCCTTTGAATACGGTATGTTTGGAAGTAATGGAAATGAACTGTTTTTGATTCTTAATTGGACCTATTCTTACAGGCTAACTGTGGCTTATTGTTTTGGAATGTACCTTACAGTAAGAATCATTTTTAAGATCCAAAGTAAATCAGAAAAAAATTGTGCAATATAGTAGAATCAAAACGGAAAAACCAATAGACAAATCCATGTCAATATTGCATTCTGACACTAGATTTGCAGGCCTGACAAAAACAGTGCTAAATGTTATTTCACTTCTGAATTAGTGGGGCAGCTGTACAGGCACCTGGGTGTAACTGCTACACCTTTGAAGGTGGAATGAGAAACACGAAAAAATGAAACTAGTCAAATTTGTCTGTGATTTGTGTGGTTTATGCACTTGTACCTCCAACTGTCAGACACAGCTGGAAATTGGGGGGAAAAATGCATTTATTTTGAATGAGCCAAATTGGCTATACTGGCACATTTACAGAAATGCTGATTAATATGCATGGTCATAGTCAATCTAAATTGAATAAATGAAACTAACCACTGTTAGTACCAGCTGGTCTACAAGTTGTTGCACACAAAAACGCTAAGAATGTTGTGTGATGCAGCTGATTGAGTCAGGCTGCTCCTATTAGGAGGTACGAGGATAAACAGGAGCACTTTGTTGTCCGTGTTAGACTGACACAAACCCCAAAAGGCCAGCTATTCAATTATGTCTGCTGTGGTGAAAAAATAAAAGTGGACTACTTCAGATGCAACAAACTGGACCGCGAGAGGTGATTGAGGATCTGCTGCATTTTCATTTTTATTTGAATTGTGATCCCTGGCCCAGCTGTTCAACCAATTGGGATAACTGCTTGCATGTTCTGTTATTTGTGCTTATTTGTGGCGTGCGATTATAATGTTTATCTCAGAATTTTAACCAGTGTACTGCCCACTACTATTATGGATCCTTTTATGAATATAAAAGTATACGCATTACAACATAGAAGACCTTGGTTTACAACATAGAAGACCTTGGTTTACAACATAGAAGACCTCTTTTATCAGTGGAAATTTGATTTTCCAATTCCTTTTTTGTGTGATATCAGTCAGTTTTATGATTATGCCCTAGTATGTAGGGTTTTTTGTTGTTGTTTTTTTGGTTTAGTCAAGGATGATATTTGGTCCAATATTTTGAAAACTGCTGGTTTAAATAATTGAATCCTCCACCAATTTAAAGCCCAAGCGCTTTATCATTTTTTCAGTGTAGTGAGGTGTTTACATTCCCTTTTGCAAACTATAGCAACCGTATGTGTATGGTTAGTCTGTATGATTAATGTTGTGTGGTCAGTCTTGTTCACTTCAGTTGTTTTACTTTTCTAGGCTCAGAATCAGTAAAGTGTATCCCATCAGCACTTTATCACCCAGGAGTAGTAAATAAAACCTTCAGTGTGCTGTAAAGGTTCGGCCCCTTTGAATATGGGAGACAAAGGGAGTTTCTTGTGCATGGGAGAAAGATGTGGAGTGAGTTCTAGAAAGATACAAAAAAAGAGCAAGTTTCTCTTCGTCTTCCAGTGCACTAAACGAGTCTGCTCCTTTTTTTTATCGCCGGCTGCTCTGATGGAAACTTTCTCCGAGTGTCTGTGACACATCCAACCGCTGCGGTCTCTCTTCTGTTCATACCTGTCTGCAGCATCAGGCCGCTCCTGCTCAGATCTCAGCCCTCAGAAGCCTTTGCCTCCCGCTTGGCCTGCCAGACTCTATTGAAGCAAAACAATAGGGCAATTATCATCATTAGTGCAACACGCCAGATCTGAAATGCGAGAAATGCGGGGGTCCCTGCTTGCCAGAATTTCAGAGGAGAATTCTTAGTTAATCACCATGGCAACGAGGACTGTGAGTCAATATGGTGATGAATGGGATGTGTGCATTTTCTTTGTGATTTACAAGCTGGTTGATCTATAGCCAAGAGTTGTATTGTGGAGCTGTACTGTATTGTGAACTGAATTATTAATGTCCTTTTCCTCAGTACTTTGCAAATGTCACGTCATCATGAATACAGAAATTAATAAATGAGCTGACTGGTCATAAATCCAGCTTACGTTAGGAATGCATTAGGGCTGAAAAGTATGGGCTTGTTGTCTCTGGCCTTATTGTTATATGGTGCCTGCTATAAAACAAACAACATGCATCAAAACTGTGTTTTCAAAACGACAAGACATCTAAATAAATTACAGTTTTGACACTTTGACACCAGCTCAGAAGAACTGCTGCATCTGTTTGTTGCCATGACAGCTGTTACAAAGGCTAGTTTATTGTGCCCTGAGCATTTACTCATGGTGACAGTTGAGGGCCTTCAAGACACTTAACCGAGTAAAATAACTCTGACATGGAAGCAAACATAGATGTGATCTTTATAAAAGGGCCTTTTTACAGATAGCCAGCTAATTAAGAATGAGGTTGTTGCTTTGTAATTATTGCCAACCTTATAGAGACAACACTGCTGTTGACTAAATGTCAGTAGAACAGCAAAGACAGACACCTGCCTGTCATCAGAGAGCACGTTTTCTTGCTTGAAGTGGCAAAAAGAACAGCTACTCTGACAAGAAAATGCAGTCTGACTGACATAAACCAACCATGCCCCAGACCATTGTTGTGTTAGCATTTAAAACAGGGCTACAACAAAAACACCCTTTGAGAAACAAAGTGACAATCATCCAATGATATAAAATATACTACATCTTCATCTACATCCACAATTTAGTCGTCTCGATTACACCCGCTAGTAAAGACTCCTCCAGTCACACAATACCACCAGTGCTAGGAGGGCAAAGGCTAGCACACGCTCCCTCTGAGACCTGTTAAGCGCCACCGCATCTTTTTGCAGTGCTGCTCACGCAATGCTGCTGGACAGCTGAACGCAGTTGGAGGAAAGCAACCTCCTGATGATAGGGATGACGCTTAGACGGTTGTGCTACTCGGGAGCCCCAAATCTATTTGTAAGAAGTGATGCTGTGAGCTTCTCAAATGTTTTTCAAACCAACATCTTTCTCCGAAAGACTCGTCACGGGGCACAAAGCAGGCAGTTGCTCACAAAATTATGTTTCCTGTCAGACTGATGTGCATAGAAGTTTGTAAACACAGCTGTCTGCATAGCCAGTCAGAATGGATCTAACAAAATCCCAGTTGTTGTGGCCAGTTTAGCTGTGAATAGACATTTAGTGTTGTGCATGGCATGTCTGAGGCTGAGACTAATTGAAATAAAGCCTCTTTTGTGATAAAGTAAAACAGTGTTGTCGTCTAGAGAATGAACGCATTTGTTCCCTGTGTGTGTGTGTGTGTGTGTGTGTGTGTGTGTGTGTGTGTGTGTGTGTGTGCGCGCAACAGGCGAAACCCTCTCCACTTCCACTTCATCACTGACTCGATCGCCCAGCAGATCTTGGCCTCCCTCTTCCACACATGGATGGTGCCTGCTGTCCGGGTGGACTTCTATGATGCTGATGAACTAAAGGTGAGGCTCATCTGTGCAAAATCTTGAGAAAGTCAATACTAGAATATCCTTTATTTAAGGACCTACAGTACAATACAAAGTCAGAGGCCTCCCTTCATTTTGTGTATTTCCAATAAAAACGCCATTAAGTACAAGCTGTTTATTTTTCAGGAGATATTTCTTGTATCATGAAAAGCAGAAAATGCGATCAATTTCTAAGACTGAACTTTGAAGTTGTGGGAAAATATCCCTGAAAAATGATTAGGAAAAAAAACAATTAGTAGTGGATGCTTCTGGGTAATTTTCTATTCGTATATTTTGTGCTGACACATGAAAAATAAATAACTTGTACTTAATGACTGTTTTGACTGGGAAAAAAAATGGGTGGTCTACTTCTGCACGGTTCTGTTAATCACCAAAGACCCAAGTTTCCTCGCTTTTTTGAAAATAAGTATTTGATGTAGTGTGTAAACATGTTACAGCTAAAAACGTACATCACTCCCCATATGAGGAATTAATCTGTATAAACAACTTGTTTTGAACGCCTTGTATTTACATGTATTACATCTGTTTACATGTAATACATATAAACTATTCAGCTTGCAGAGTATTAGCCCTGCCCATACAAGAAATATGCAGGATGTGTCCCCTTTGAAATGTCATTACAATTTTGTGTATCAACCAGGGTCTTTCAAAATATAGATTTATTAAAAAAAATGAATGTTGGTTCTGCATTAAGAGTAACATTTGCATTCTCTGCTGTTTTAGTCTGAGGTGTCATGGATCCCCAACAAGCATTACTCGGGTATCTATGGCCTGATGAAGCTGGTTCTGACCAAGACGCTGCCTTCTGACCTGCAGAAAGTCATTGTTCTGGATACTGACATCACTTTTGCCACCGACATTGCTGAGCTATGGGCTGTTTTTCATAAGTTCAAAGGTACTTATAGTATTTGTGTAATGGACTTTAATGTCCTTCAGTAATTTAGTTGCTGCTCCCATCAGTTATAAACTCTAACTCCAGTCTTCTTCTAGAATCTTTTGAGGCATTTTGCTTTGGATTTTTCATCATATTTCAAAATGACAAATAAGTGGTAACTTTGGTACCAGCTGGAATAGATAAAAGCTTCTTAGTAATGGGTTGAAAAGGTGCTGTGCGCTGTTTGACAGTGAGCTAAATCACAAAAGGTGGTTCATTAATGCATTTCATTAGGACTACACCTGCTGCATTACAGCGTAATGGTTTTACTCAAAGAGATGTGATTGATATCGCTGTGGAAAGAATCTTCAATGCCAGGTCTGTTAGAAATGGTAACTGCACTTCCCCACTCCCTTTGTTCGATTCAGTACTTGAGGACAGCAGGTTTTGGCAGTTGTGCCCGAAAACCGTGACACAGCATTGTTCAAAGTTTTCCATAATTAAATTCTTTAGTCATACAGAGTGGTTTGATAAAGTGCTGCCCTATAGAGAAACTTGGTAAGTCAGAATTGTTCGCAGCGGTTGTGATAAATTCCTTTAATTTGGTTACAAATATCTGAGACGACGTGTCCTATAGTTTTAAGATAAGGAATTGGCCTTAACTCCTCTTTTTTATATCTGTAGCGGAGTGGTGCACCAAAAAAAAAGAAAACTCGTAACAAAAAAAACTTGAGACACTTGTAAGTTCACGTGTTATTTTGGATAACAAATCAAATGGCTATAAGTGTGTTTCTGACATTGTGGCACCTGGTTCCTGCCACCATGTAAAGAATTGCCTATTTAGCATGTTTTTCTGTAATGCTCAATTTCACACCAAACCACTTTCAATTGCTTTGCTTGCATCTCAGCCTTTAAGTTACGGAGAAATATGCAGTAGAGTTCCATTTAATGCAGCTATTTGCCTCAGTGTTTATGGTCTTGATGTTTGTCTTTTTGCCCTTATATAAATGCATCTCATCATATTTATTGAGTCATACCATTTGATATTGACAGAAAATGCAATGTTAAAGAAAGCTGTCAGATATCACAATGATACAAGGAGTGGTAAAATTTTTTTTTTTTTTTTTTTTTTTTTTTTTATAGGTGTAGATATTTAACTAACCTCTCATTTAAGTAAAAAACAAAATACAAATTTATAAAAGCAAACTTCGCTATTCAACCAAACTATAAATACTATATGTTAAATATGGTTAAGTTGCTTGTTCCCCAACATGTGGTAAGCAGGATTCAGATCCTCATTAGGCTTCTAACAGAGCTGCCAGTATGAGACCTTTATGTTTTATTTAGAATGAAAACTTTTCACAGTAACTAGAAAAATATAATTAATCTTGCAGTGCTGATACAGAATATAAGGCACATGCTTGAGCAGAAGGAGACGCAGCAAGCACCACACTGAATCCTGTGTGAGTCAGACGGCAGACTAAGATTGAGCATAAGCAGTCAAATTTTATACCTTGTCATTCATGATCCGGTTTTGTACAATATTGTATTATTAATGCAAACTTGTTCTTATGTTTAATTTACAGTTAAACACTATAATAAAATAATAAAACTCAACTCACTGCAATAAAAAATAAAACCCAGGTCACTGTAATATTTTCCAGTTTTCCAGTAGCACACTAATATAGCAGAGCATGCAGTTAAAATAAGCTCCTGTAAAGTTACTGTCCAGCCTTATGTTTTGTGTAGTCCACAGTTTTGGTCATCATTCTCCACCCACTCTTAAGGCAAGCAGCAGAGTGCCTCTCTATGTGCCTGCCAGCTCTCAGCATGGGGGCTGACTGAGATGCTCAGTGCAAAGCATTGTGGGAGTAAACGTGTGTGTGTTAGAACATCAAATGAACACTGTTGAGATTTTGACTTGGTATTTTAAAGCAAGGCTTGACAGATAGTATACATGAGGGGGTGGTTGGGTGCTAGTGGATACGAGATGAGTCAGAGGTCATAGTCAATGGCAGAGAATGTGTGCAGGGAAAGAAAACTAAGGTTTGGTTTGGGGTGATAAATTGCAAAGTCTGTTCATTGGGACATTGCTGTGAGTGTGGCGGCACGGTGGCGTGGTGGGTAGCGCTGTCGCCTCACAGCAAGGAGGGCCTGGGTTCGATTCCCCCGACCGGGGTCCTCTCTGTGTGGAGTTTGCATGTTCTCCCCGTGTCTGCGTGGGTTTCCTCCGGGTTCGCCGGTTTCCTCCCACAGTCCAAAAGACATGCAGTTAGGCCATTTGTGTAAAATGATCAAATTGTAAGTCGCTCTGGATAAGAGCGTCAGCCAAATGCCAATAATAAGTGTTGATTGAGAGGTGACTTCTAGATGTGTCTCTCTTGTAATACCCTCATCACCTATAGAGATTCGATGGTCTTTGATATTATCACATGATACTGTTCAGTATTCTGGGTGGACGTCAGGAACCTCTCTTAAGGCCAATTTACTTTAATCAGTTAAAAGAAACATACTTTTGATGTGACTGCTGATGGGGTTGCTCTCACTGTAAGCATAATCAGTAAATGTTAACCAAACAAAGTATGTTTTGAATGACCAAAAGAATTAGTTGTTTTGTGCTTTAAACAATAAAAGTCATAGTAGATCATAATAGTATTTTGAGTTATTTCTACCTAAAATGATGAAAAATGCCTGAATGTGGCAAACTGCTAGAGTTTTTCTTGTGTTTCTGCCCTCCTGCTGAGGCTTTTCCTTCTGAAATCTTTATGGGCTTCATCAGAGTGTGCCTTGTCCTCTAAAGATGCACTGAAAGCCACAAACAACAAGTACTTCATGGAAAATTGGGCCAGTTTTGAGATAATTGCTGTGCGTTATTTTTATATGCAATTTGTTGTGCTACAAAGCTATATAACTATCTTTTTTTATTTAGATGGCATTGTGTAAGGCAGTGGTCTCCAGTCCTCCTGAAGAGCTACTGTCCTGCGGAGTTTAGTCCAGCCTGCAATGTAACAAGCTACCTGAAGCAGGTGTGGAAGACTGTGGTGGGAACTAGACTCTGCAGGACACTGGCTCTCCAGTAGAATGGTTGTAGACCACTGGTGTAAGTTAACTGCCACAACCTAAAATCAAAACAGTGCTTAGCAGTGACTCCTTAGCAGTATTGGTTTTAAATCTTTAAGTGGGATTTGCAGCCTGACTGAGCATGGTTGCTTAACTAATTCAACATGAGAAGACCGTGATTTATTTCTTGAGCTGTTTCTATTATGTGTGGAATTTGTGCAAAACTGTTTCTGCGGATTGTGTGTAGGCAGATAATAACAGATGAAATGGCAGAAATGCACTAAGTCACACTGAAAGCATGCTTCTATTATTAACACTGGCAATCAGGGCTCTCATTGCTAATACATGACAAAGCATAGACGAGGATAACTCAGCTCCCTTTCTTTACATCTGTTCATCACAATGGCCTGCTGTGAAGTATAAATGTGTTTATTCCTGTTTTAGAGGTTGGATCAGGCTGCAGAGACTAGATCATTTAAATGATTTGTTTTTTGTGCACGCTGGTAATTTATACAGAATCTTGTACTACACTGCTGTATCTACTGCAGAACTAAGATATGATCTTTAGCTCAGTGAAGGACAGAAATGTTTGTGGTACAGGTTGTCAGAAGGGGTTTCCTTTCTCAGGGTGACCTTGTAGAGCAACAGGGGGATAGGGGTCCTTCTGTGCTGTAGATTCTGAGCTTGATTCATGGCATTAGTGAACAGAAAGAAAGGTTGCTGTTAAAGCAATAGTTCAGCCAGAACTTAAATTGAGACAGTTTTTCAGCTACTTCAAATATAGTTCATCAGACCAAACATACAAGGTACAAGGATAACAATACAGCAGATAATAGAAATGGAAGCTTATGCCCCCCCATAAGCGTAGTCTGCATAAGTCATGCACTTGCCTCAAACCTTTTCAGGTTATGTGGTCTCTTATGTGGCATGACAGTGTTATGCAAAAAAAGGATAAAAGTGTATCCAGAAAGGAGTTGCATGCATTTTAATCAGTTGGTTTGAGGCAAATACAGTTATATGCAAAATTTTGGACACCTCACTTAGAATACCTGGTTTGTTGATTTTTTTTTTTTTTTTTTTTAAGTTAAAGTAAGTACGCATCCTCTGCATTAGCAAATGTGAGTTTTACAGATGTAAAAAAATAATTGTACAAATAGAAATATGTAATGATTCTTTAAAAACCTTCTGAATGAGGTGCAAACACCTTAAAAAGGCAGCAGTGTTTGTTTATTGAGCTATGTCTGTCATCGTATGGGAGCTACTGAGTATCAGCATCTAGAATTTTCTAGCCAATTTGGCCATTTTAAATTTGTATTTTAATAGCTGCAGACAGTGAACATTGAATTAGACACTCCTACCTTGTTGGTCCACCTTGTAGATATAAGGTCAGAGAGAATAGCTCTGTTGCAGTACAGTTTGTGTTGGTCGTCCTCTAGTCCTTCATCAATGGTCACAGGACACTGCCCATAGGACACTGTTGGCTGGATATTTTTGGGTGGATGGTGGGAATTCTCAGTCCTGCAGTGACATGAGAATGATCCACCAACTGAATAATGGTTCTGACCATTGAAAAACAGGGTGAAAAGGAGCTCACAAAGTGTGCAAGCAGATGCACTACAGTCTGTAATTGTAGAACTACAAAGTGCATCTATATGGAAAGTGGAGCTGATAAGTTTTCAGTAAGTGTGGATACAAAGCATAATAAATGTGATCTAATATGTAATAATAATCTAATAATGTGTCCATTTAGTGTGTGTGTGTGTAATTAGTAGTAATTAAAGTAGTAATTAGTAAAATAGTAAAGCCACTTTTTTTATTTGTAAGACAGCATTAACAAACACATGCCTATACCATGCTATTTTTTACATAATTGAAAACCCCAGTGTGACCCACTTCATTGTAACAACCATACAAACTTGAAAAAATAAACATACATAATAATGAAAAAAATACAATACACAAAACAGAATAATAAAAATAAGTTAGTTTACTTGGAGTGACCGAATGCTAGAGACTTAGGACAACAGGCGTCCTCAATCAAAAAAATTAGTGATCCTCTAATTTAATATTTGATCTTTTCCAAATGTAAAGAGCGCATGAGATCATGAAGCCACTGTGCTGCTTTAGGTCTTTCTTTTGCTGTCTGTAAGCCAACAAAGATGCAAATGCAGACTGCTAGCAACATGGCAACGCAGGCAAAAATCTCACCTAGCTAGTAGCTAACGATAAGGCAAAAAGAAAGCTGCAAGACAAACATCAATAATTTGGAGACAGGTGGACTTATTTGCATTTATAAGCACTTCAGCTAATTTCCAGTCTGTCAAACCCTAAAAAAGTCATGAACTTTCCCGTTCCACTTGAATGGTGCAGCATGTACAGTTACGTTCATTTAAGGTATATTCGAACAAGGATCAGGGGAGTGGGAAGCTGATTTAAGCCTCGTAAAAAATCAAACGTTGAGAGAGATTTTACAAGAAACTATTCTGCTTTTGGGAAAGTTTCCTGCCGGAGGTGCAAGAAATGCAGCTATAGCTGAGCTAAAGCTTAAAGCAGAGCAAAGCAAGTCTGCGCTTTTGTTTATATTATACTTTTTAGCCTATACTAGC
Organism: Pygocentrus nattereri; assembly: GCF_015220715.1. Lineage (NCBI taxonomy): Eukaryota > Metazoa > Chordata > Actinopteri > Characiformes > Serrasalmidae > Pygocentrus > Pygocentrus nattereri. The sequence continues at coordinate 39,047,651 of NC_051211.1, read as the reverse complement.
ACATTAGCACATACGGAGACATATTTACAGCCAAGATGGTAAAATGAACATAAAATGTTGTAGCTCTCAGGGTGGTTGGATTTTTGTTGAAAGGACAAAATGGCTTTTCTTAACACTTGGGTTGTGATCCCTGTCCTACTTTATACATTTCCAGCTACTGCAATGCTGTGACTTTGTTAACACGATGGTACATATAGTCTGATACATTATGTGCAAGCAACCTGCAGTGCTGAAGCCGGCCATATCAATAAGGGTAGCACTAAAGGGCACCTTCACGCAGAAGGTGTATGCTGTACAGTAAGCATAGAAGGACTATAGATAAACCAACAACTCACAAAGTAGCAAAGCAACAGCCAAGTGAAAAGCTCCAGTTCCCCTCAAAACTAGATGTTTGAGAGTTGGAATATGCAGCTACTGTTGCTCTGAAGATGTCAGTGATGAAATCATGTGAAAGCAGTGAATTCAAATTGACTAAACAACATAATGCTATTAAGTGTGATTAGTAATTATAATCCTTCGACAACTCTAAGTAATTTAAATGGCAGTTAATCGTCAGCTAAAATTTCATGACCGTAACAGGCCTACACACCCATCATGGATATGTCCTTGTTGAAAGTATTTAGCGATTGGGATACTTTTTATCTAATAAAAAATAATAATAAAAAGGCAGCATTTGTCGTTTTCATATGGAAAATTGACCGCGCCATGATTCCACCCGGGAGACGAGCGTATCCGTCTGTATTATAATCAGTGTTTGCTCAGCCGTCAACCTTTCACCATCAGTCTAGGCTCTGTGGCAGCAGCTGAATGTGGTAGTGCCAGGAGCACTGCAGTGTGTGGACTGTGAACTCCCTGGGAGAGAAACAGGTTTGTCCCCAGCCCACACGCACACGGCCCCTTCATATCGTTCAGCTCGTCTCTCCACTCTCAAACGCCTAGTAAAGACAGCTCACCGCCTCCGAGTCTACAGGAAAATGGCAGGGTTCCGAATGAACTTGCCTCATGAATAGGATTTATCATGCAGCGTCACGCTTGTGCACTCTCTTTCTCTCTCTCGCTTTTCTTTCATTCTGCCTCTGCTGCTCACTCCCTCAATGTTTTCCCTTATATTTGCTCTCTCTGTCTCTCCCTCCCTGCTTTTCTCCTTTCCCCTTTCTTTTTTGTGATTTTCTTCCTCTCTTACTGTCAATTACATTCGGTCTTTCAGAAGGATTAGTGAGCTGAAGCAGTTCTGTCATCATTTTGGGGAAGAAATCCTAAAGTCTGCTGGTAGAAGTAGAAGCTTTAATGTAAGTCCTACTCAGTCTTATAGTCTACACAGTCTAGTTTGCTTTGTCCATGGTATTCTTTTCCTGTGAAAGTTTACCAGATTAAAAAAAAAAAGCTGTAATTTTGTATAAGCCATGTTTTTGGCTTAGTATTTCTACTCTACTAGTGTTTGGTACATTTAAACCCCTTTCACATGTGCAGTTTTACTGATGAATTTAACAGTAATTAATTGGGAGGTGTAAATGGAAGCTGGATTCAGGCTACATTCTCATTTTCAGGCAATGAGACAGATTTTTGTTTTTGCCGAGCTGTGTGGACATGCAAATCTGATCTTTTCAAATCAGATCTGAGCCACTTTCATATGTGGTCCTAGTTGGATACATATCTGATTCATGGATATGTGACCTTAATGAAAATGGTCAGATCATGTCCCACCCTCCCATAACATGCACTATCATTCAGTGATAAAGTGGCAGCAGCACTTAGCCTGAAGGTAGTGCAAGCGATTTTTTTTTTCTTTACTTCATCTTGCTTAAATAATAAACAGCTGAGAGTTGAGCATTTGTGTTTTTATGGTCAAGTTATCAGGTTTTACAGACGAAAAAATCTTTTTTGCACATGATTCAGAATTTTCAGTATCTCTTGGAGATTCATACTGATAGCATCACCTCCTGTTTATTGAGATTTTTTAGTGAATGTGTGCATCCCCATAAAATACTGCACAGATGAATGAAACAAAGTCAAAATCTTAACATTAGCAAGAGTATACCCACAATGTCCTGGGTTTTGAGTGTGAAAGGGGCTTTAGATGACCTTCATAAGAAAAGTGCTTTAAATAAAATTAAAGCAGCTTATTAGGAAAATGTATCAGATCAGTGTTGTTATCACATAATATTTCTAGGTTTCAGTATCATTATCTGAACTTGAAAAGAATGAATCACTGCGCCATCTCCAGTAATCATTATCAAAACCCATGGAGGAAAAATTAGAGTTTCATTCCTATGTGCCATTTATTTATTTATTTATTTATGTATCTACAAAGACATAGAACTCCAACGCAATCGTGTGAAAGTGTATGAAATTTGAAGTCCCTCACTGAGTGGTATGACTCAGAACAGGTGTGTATTGGGAGCCTAGCTGTATTTTTAATGCTTTAGGACACACATCTCTGGCAAGCAGATCAATAATATAAGAGCGTGTTTTTGTTGGCAGGAGGCTAGAGAGACGCTCCAAGGCTGAGGCAGGGATCACTGGGAACAATTCCTCTAACACAATACATCAGTCATAGAGCTGAGACGAATTGCTCAGTAAACAATACTGGAAGGTGTGAAGGATTATTTTGGTAATAATCTCTCATCTATACTTCAGTCTGATCTGTGTGTACTTCATCGCTTTTGGGAGGGCCTGTCAGTGATCATCTCTTGGGGTTATTCTAGGGTTGGGTTTAGATACATACAAGCAAATATTATTTTTTTTCTGCACTCTCTTGTAGCTTTTTGTTGATGCATGTTTACTAGTGCTGTCCCTAACATCATTCTACAGGCTTGAAGCTTCAACGTCCGAGTTAGTACTCAAATTGTTCTCAGAATCAGTCAAAATGTAAAGCAGTTTTTGGTCATCCACCTGTTGCCACACTTTTCTTATTCTCAAGAATTTTAATCATTGTTTCACTCAAGACTGGCCATGCTTCATCTCTTTTTTTTTTCTTTTTTTTTGGGGGGTGGGTTCCCAAATTTTATCCAATGTGTAGAGATCCTTAGAGAACGGTACTCAAATAATAATCAGTGTTTGAGATCATTTATCATACTTGTTGTGCCTCTATAGTATACCAGCCTTTTATTACATACTTTTTTCTCCTCATATTTTTTTAAATAAGCATTTCTACACACAGTTTCTCAGGCATCTATTGCTCTTTTTGCTTCAATGGCAATGTGGAGCGTTGTGCAGTTTGTTGTGCTCTTGGGTGAGTTGGCATGCATACCTGGATATGTGAATCTAAACCAGCTATATTTTATTCACTTTTAACATTTTCTATATATTAGCAATAACATTTTCTATTTAAAGGTCTTTGCTGAGTTTAGGCTACAATTGTTTGCCTTAAAATAAAGACACCTGAATACTAAATAGAGAAACAAATACCAGTGTAAACAACAAATACTTAAGTATTGAAATTATTCAGGGCTACTCTAATGATTACTGTAGATGTGTTCAGGCAGCCATAGAGCACAATGCTTTGTTGATTGTGCTTTCAACTATGCTTAGGTTTGACTGGGTAAGATATAGATCCCAGTCTTAAAAATCAAAACAATGCGGAAACTTGGCAATAGACAGTTGTGTGGATGTGCGTACATTCATTTGCTGTGATAAGCCTGTCTTTCACTACTCCTTGTTTCTGGGGTGTATACCATTTTGGCCTCTTTGTCCTCCTCAAACTCCACTTTAGGCTTAACGTAATTGTTACGTAGATGACTGAGCACAACTGTTTGAGCTAACAGTGATTTGTTTTCTGCTGTTTTATCATTTGTTTACATCACAAACAGGTTAAAAATGGTTAACTTGTAAATTACCATTTGTTATAAGCCAAGATATTCAGCATCTATTTATTTTATGTGTGAAACTGATGTAGAACACACAGATTTCTGTGGACTGTCATACCGCAATGACAGCTAGAATTACTTTAGAATTGGTGGTCAGGGGGTCCAAGCACCTAAAGGAGCCAGTAGGAATTCCACAGCAATAATCCTACAGTTTCTGCGATACCTCTGAACCCTGCTACAGGAGGATTTCTGAACTTGTTTCATTTTACTTGCTTAACTGCTCAAGCTTCAGTTTTACAGTACTTGAAGACTTTTTATAATATGCAATATTAATCACAACCTTTAGCTTTGCTGAGGTTTGAATACAGACTTTTATTCAACATTTCACAACACTGTTCACAACACAATTCAGTTAAACAAGCCTAATTATACTCTCTTAGTAATGAAGCATAGTTGGTAAGTGTTCTTTAAATACTGAGTATCTCTGTGACAGCAGTTATCTCACAGTATAATAATATTAATGACGACATCTAGTGCGTAGTTGTGGATTGTTTATGCCTTTAATTTTAGTGTACTTAAAGGCAACCACATTAATTTATTATTGTGTGGTGTTAAACTATCAGGTCTATACTATAATTGTGGCATAAATTCCTGAATCACTGTTATTTCAGTCATAATATTTGTGTCACAGAAGTTGCACGATCATGATCACTCTGTTCTTAAGTAAGGGTTAGTCTCTTTCTCTTTCACTAACTCTCTCTATCCACATACACAAGCACGCACAGAATGTGTTTGAATGTCAGCTCAGTCAGTGGTGAAAGTGGGGAGGGGTGTAGATTTGGTGTTATGATAGCCAAACACCTTCATTATCTTGGAGCACAAAGCCGTTGCAGTGCTGTTCAGTTTGAATGAACATATTGAATGGAGCCCAGCCAGAACAGAGACACAAGTCATTAATATCAGGGCTGAACTCCCATTGTTCCAAATGAGAGCGAAGAAATTGATCAAGCTAGCACTGTTAGTGTTATTTCTCTAAATGGAAAAGATAAAGAAGTGGCATTATTGGTGTGTTAAAGAGAGAAAATGAGAGAAACAATGACATTTAACCAGGATCTAGAGATAACAAATGAGGGGCACTACAATCAGATATCAGCTGTAGGTTTTTGCCTATTTACCTAGAAGCAGTGGTACTGTTTTGGTGGTGTTACTGCTTTGCACAACAGCACAATTTTGAAATGAACACAAATATCTTGAAAAGCTCACGGTGTAAAACAGTCACTAAGCAAAAGTACTGTGTACAAATAAAGACTTCCATAAACCATCGAGCATGGTGAACAGTGTGGGAGACAAAATAGAACACAGGTGTAATTGAGTGTTGAATGTGTTTGTGGTGACTGCTGATTGTTCATGTGCACCAGCAGCAAGAGAACAGACAAAAAAAAGCTCGATTAGGATCTCATCACTTTTAATTACATCCATGTGTTATAGGCTGCCCTTTAACCTGACTTAACTGCATATAAGACTGAATGCATGCCCTGCTTATCCAGCTGATGAGAGCGATTTTGTTAAGGATTAGTAGAATTCGTCAAAGGTTTACTTGTAACCACAGCAAGGACTATCTTATTTTAATTTAACTGATTGTGTCCAGACTGTAAGTGTTCCATTAGGCCTCAATAGATGAAGTAAATATCTATGGCTTCATTTATGCAGATGGACAGTGACTCATTGATTTCTTTTTTGTTTTGGTAATCTTTCTGCAGTGCCTATCTAGCCCACATTTGACTTCCCTCTCTGAAGTTGTGCAGTCATGTTTCGTTTTGTAGCCACGAAAAAAGCAAATAAAGACTCCAGGACTGTATTGCACAACAGAATTTGTGATGCTGAACCTGAATTCCTGATGCTTTTTCAGGTTGTGAAATTCAGGTCTGGAAATTCAGGTGGTAAAATTCCAGGCCTGAAGCATCAGGAATTCAGGTTCAGCATCACAAACTAAGGTTGAATGTCACAAATTCTGTTTCAGCATCACAAATTCAGAATTTGGGTTCAAAATCATGAATTCAGTTTCAGATTATGGTGACACTGATTTGCTCCATACCTGTCTACTTACTTTCATGATTTTCTTTTTTTATCTATAGTTTATAGTTTTTGTGAATTTTTTTTTTTTTTTTTTTTTAATGTGAACTGGCAGAGCAAGAATGATGTTGGTCTTTTCTTTTGAGAGATTTCAGAAATGACATTTGTTTGGCGTTTTCTTAGATTTAAGTTGGGTGGGACTAAATTTGGCACAGGTGATGTCAGATGTGCCAAATTACCAATGAGAAAAAATACTAATATATATATATATATATATATATATATATATATATATATATATATATATATATATATATATATATGTGAGTGTGTGTGTGTGTGTGTGTGTGTCAGCTACTCCCTCACCTAATGTTATTGCTCTCCTGCCGCTTTGAGTGCCAGTCAAAACCCCAGCAAGTAGGTTATTCAAGCTTTTCTAAATTTGTGAATTGCTTTAGGGCCATATTATATTGACATAAGTTGCTGTTCAGTAAAACTGCTGGATTTCACAAAGACAATATGATAAGCAATAGTGTTATTAAAATGCCTCTTACTGGATGTGACGCAAGTACAGATATTTTTGTGGATGTGTAAACAGAAATCTAGCTAGAAATATTTCCTTTACTAACAGCTGCTAACATCAGAACTACACACACAGGTTTTGTGTGGAAGGCTGAGTAACATTCAGCTTTAACAAAACATAAAAACACATATATAGTTATTTTTATAAAGGCATACAAATACCATTTATTTATTTATTTATTTATTTTTACTTCGCTATTAAATATGTTCGTTGCAGCAGTAGCCATTAATGGCTCACACATTTAAAATGCAATACTGGGTAAGAGAACAGTCCTAATGTAGTTAGAACTTATAGTTCAGGATGGAGGTGTGTTTGAGCTGTGCTTGTCTGGGTTTTGTAATTGGTTGTTAATGACTTTACCAAGTCCTTAATTAACAATAGTTAGCTTCAAACTATCATATCACTGAATTCAGATGCACCACCAATCCATCAGTAATGCCCTAGTAACAATTAAGAAATGCGCTTATAGCAACAACCGTTTAACAGATTCTCTTTAATGTAAAGATGACAAGTTTCATACCAATCAATAAACACACTGCTATTGAAACAAGAACAGCAGCTTGCGCTGGCTTTTTGCAATCTGTGGAAAAAACAATCCAGTATAAAAGAAAATGATCTGTACACATTTATGTTTTACAGCTAAACTGAGTAAAACTGATTACCTATAGCCATTGTTTGCTACTTTATTTATTTTTAATAATTCCTTGTGACAACTGAATGTGCAGCTTTTTTAACACTGGTTTCTGGACAACTGACACAACAGCAGCATCAAACTAGAAGTTTCAGCCTCTGCCGAGACCCACAGAACTAGAGCTACAGATCTTACTTGAAGTGTCATCTTTGGAGCTGAAAGTTTAAGGCAGTGTCCTGATTAGGGTTAAAAATAAAACCACAGCACACAATATATAGTGTTTTTATAAAATTATTTTACTCTTATTTTACTTCTGCTAAGCTCAATGGTAAAATTAACTTGTTTTGATTTAGTAATGTGTGATCCTGAACTTGCTGAAGTTATAACGTAACTTGCTGAAGTTCCATCCATCCATCCATCCATCCATCCATCCATCCATTTTCTAAGCCGCTTCTCCGTCAGGGTCGCGGGGGGGTGCTGGAGCCTATCCCAGCAGTCATCGGGCAGAAGGCAGGATACACCCTGGACAGGTCGCCAGTCCATCGCAGGGCAGACAGACAGGGGTAATTTAGCATGCCCAATCGACCTGACTGCATGTCTTTGGACCGTGGGAGGAAAACGGAGAACCCGGAGGAAACCCACGCAGACACGGGGAGAACATGCAAACTCCACACAGAGAGGACCCCGGTCACCCGGCCGGGGAATCGAACCCAGGCCCTCCTCGCTGTGAGGCCACCGTGCTGCCCTTCACCACGCCTTGCTGAAGTTGTAATGTAAATAAGCACGTTATAACTAGACTACATTTGAACTTGCATACTGCTGGTGCAAATGGGCCCAAATCCAAGCCATTTTAAAGTTTGGTGGTGGTACTAAAAATGTCACAATCTGTTAAGTAATTCTTTAATCCAGTAGTCGAAAGACTAAAATACATACAGCAAGCAAACAAACACTCTGGCATATTTAATTGGTCTCACTTAGTAATGTGAAAGCTAGGCTACTGCTGAAACTTTACACTACATTAGTTACATTACAGAGGTTCCTGGTTTCTTCCATTGTCCATTTTATCAGCTCCACTTACTATATAGGTGCACTTAGTTCTACAATTACAGACTGTAGTCCATCTGTTTCTCTGCATACTTTGTTAGCCCCCTTTTACCCTGTTCTTCAGTGGTCAAGAACCCCATGGACCCTCACAGAGCAGGTGCTATTTGGGTGGTGGATCATTCTCAGCACTGCAGCAACACTGATGTTGTGGTGGTGGTGTGTTAGTGTGTGTTGCGCTGGTCTGAGTGGATCAGACACAGCAGTGCTGTTGGAGTTATATATGTATACAAGTATGTCTGTTTTCTCATTGGGTGAGGGGGTGGGGTTAGGATTGCTTTCTGGTGGGCCAAATTGTTCCTTATTACTTACGAATTTACAACATTAAAAATCTGTTTAGTCCTTTCACTGCAAAAGTGAATGACTTATTCTTAGCTTGGATCTGTGGATTATCTGCATAATGTAAATGGAGCAATTGATTCTAATGGCATCAGTGGAAGTCACAGTGGTGTGCTGTAGTTAGTCCTAATAAAGGAAAGAGCATTGTAAGGAGACTCCTGTTATTTTCTTGTCCCTCTCTAACGGTCGTGCTGTGCTGTGCGTGTGTGTGTGTGTGTGTGTGTGTTTTGTTTACATGGATCTGCTGCTCAGATACACTCATTAATCTAGCTCACAGCCTTCATTAAACCTGCACTGTGGTGCTGCCACTCTGAGGGACACACATACACATCCACACACCGAGGCCTCTTTCTCCAACTGCTGACAATTACTGTTCTCCTGTCCCTTTCAGCACAATTACTTCTCAATTTCCCCCAGCTGATCACTCGCTCACTCTCACTACTATCCTCCGTTATTGCTCTCCACAGCCCCAGCCCTTAAAGCCAGATGCCTTTCTCTGCTCGTTTCCTGCTTAGTCACCATTTCTCACCTGCTTAATTTGTATTGTAAATACTATACATAAGAGATGACTTTACGCTTTATTACTTTACCTCACACACTTACCATTGCCATGTCAACAAGTCGGCTATTTTCCAAAGTGCTACATTCTTGTTAAGACATTTAGATTACTAAATATTTACACCTCCCCCTGAACAGGTGTACGCTTTGGGAAAACCATCAGAAACCACATAGAAAGCACAGTTTGGTTAACTAAGCTAAAAATTCTAAACTATACACTGTGATTTTTCTCACAGCTCTAATAATTGTCCTGGTTTTAACTCTTGAGCATGAAGCTGAACATCCACAGCTCCAGCTCAGTGAGACTCAGCAGCTGCCCAAACATCTAAACTGATCTGCTGTTGTGTCAGTTTGCTTGAATTTATCATTTAAAAAGCTGCATATTTGGTTTTCTCTGGGAAATATTAATGAATACACCGACAGTGGCTGTAGATCATTTTTATTCAGGTTAATTCGTAAACATTGTTTTCTTCTAGGCTGGATATTTCTTCCATAGAAAAAGTCAAAGCAGCTGGTGCTGCGTTTCCATGGCAGCAGATTTACTGATTTGGTTCTGAACAAGTTATCATCTTGTTGACATACGGTTTAGTTAGTTGTTACTAGTTAAGACAAAACTTACTGATTTGGGGTGCAAGTAAATTTAGTAAAACAGTAGTTTGAAACAAACTAGTAAAGACTTTATTTCCAAATTTATGCAAAACTGGTGCAACCCAGTTATTTATTAAATTTTCACCTTTTCAAATGAGAAAGTCTTCAAGGACTAGTACCTGGCTAATATGTACACTAGAATGTAAGCATAAGCAGCATTTTGATAAGGTAATTGCTAGTTTTAGAGACATTTAGTGTAACAGTTTAACAGTGTAATGTTTGCTCATATTTTTACACTCAAGTGAAAATAGAGAATTTGCTTGACCCAACGCATCAATGTGTGTGTGAGTAGAAATCATCTTAGTGTCTGTTACGCTAGTAACAGTTCTAGAGTCTGCTTATTTAGACCTAACTAGAGCAGTTACTAAATCAGTATTCAGATTTATTTGTGACATAACACTGGATACAGCATGTCAGTGTTATGAAAGTAGTCCATGGAGAACACAGATTTTAGACTTATTTTATCAGATTATTAATAATCATATTTGCAATTTTACAATGTTACAAGTAATATGTTGTTTTAAAAAAATGGCTTCCTCCAGACACTGCAGACAGGTGGACTAAAATGTTCATTTGCCACCTTTTTTATAAATGTCTATTGGCTTTGGTGAATCTGATGAACCTCCCCCCTTCTCTCTCTCTCTCTCTCTCTCTCTCTGGCTCTCTCTCTCTCTCTCTCTCTCTCTCTCTCTCTCTCTCTCTCTCTCTCTGGCTCTCTCTCTCTCTCTCTCTCTCTCTGGCTCTCTCTCTCTCTCTGTCTCTGTCTCTCTCTCTCTCTCTCTCTCTCTCTCTCTCTCTCTCTCTCTCTCTCTCTCTTTCTCTTTCAGGTCAGCAGGTGCTGGGACTGGTGGAGAATCAGAGTGATTGGTATTTGGGGAATCTGTGGAAGAACCATCGGCCTTGGCCTGCTCTAGGCAGAGGATTCAACACAGGTGACTCGGACAGTTAGGAGCTGCATCTGTGTTGTAAAATGTCAGGCAGCACCGCACATGGTTCATGCAAACCCTTCACACACTTCTTTAATGATCAGATATTTTGATCTTTTCCTCAAAGCAGAGATGTGTAAACCCTCTTTAAGAGTGAGCTGAGATCCTTTTTTGTGTCATATGTTGACCTGTCAGTTTCATGGAGAAGTGCCTTACAGTGACTGGTTTTAATGTATTAGAGGATAAAGCAGGGAAATACTTGCTTGTTTGTTTTTTCCCCTCACTCATCTAATGTTCTCCACTGTAGGACCAAAGAGGACCAGGAGAATTACTTTAATCTTCATGCTTATTTATATTGACAGCAAAATAAAAAAGCTCGGAATATACTTGCATTTTATTGTCATAAACACTGCATTTGTCAAGAGGTTTCTGCAGGTACACAGGAAATGCTGTGAAGATGTACTACTTCTTGACTGTTTCTTCTTTAATAAAACCACTTGAAGCTCTAAAAAAAGACAGTTCAGTTTTTTGCAACAATATAAAAGCTTTTATTACTGATATTAGAAGAATAATCTCCAAGTGCCGGCATCCCTCCTGCAGTAGTTGTTCTGCTGCTTTGGTAACAGATGGAACACAGTCAGGTGTAAAATGTTTATCTGTGAAGCCCTTTCCCTCAGAGAGGAAACCTAATGTTTTTTCTTTTTGTTCTTTATTTGTGTTCTTAGAAAGTTCTGATGGTTAACTCCCATATCAGGCATGTGTGTATCAGTCTTGCGGTTCGTCATTTACACATATTACTTATTTTTTCCTGTATGAACACAAACCGCTGTATCATTTTCAAGGAAAGTCCTTTGTGGTCTATCTTAACTTACCTTTCTGAGCTTCTCCATATGTATATCTTTGCTCTTGTGGGCTACGTTCACATTACAAGCTTTACTGCTCACCTCTGAATTTTGCTCAGACCATTCTGGAAGTTTATATCTCAGTTTGTAAAAGGCACATTGTTGTCATTAATGTGAACACATCTGCCCTGAAATGACTCTCATAAACACCAAATTAGGCTTGAGCAGATGACAATTATGACTGCAGTCGTCCATAGCTTTCATCTGTCGCAATCATCAGTCAAGTTGGATGATTTAAATATCTGAAAACTCACTGTTCAGTCTTTTTTAATGTGCAGCATTATTCCATGTCCTGAATCAGGTCTGATATGTTGTCTGGTTTTAGAACAAAGAACAGTGTGGTCATGCCTGTTAAACTGATAAAGCCGTGCTGCAGCCTTCCACTCGCAGAATGACACGAATGAGAGCTTAAATGATTTTTACCTTGTGATAACATCAGTTAATAAAAACAAAAATGGCAACATATAGCCACAGTAACAGTAGCCTTTAGGTTACTTCACATGGGTAAAAGATAATTCCATTAATGCATTAAAAAATTAAAGATGGTTTAATATAAAATGCTCAGTTTTAGAGAAACGCATAGAATTGTTCACAGTGGTGGTGACCAGACATCCAAAATTTTTAATGCTGCTAAAAGCTACCTTATAGAAAGTTATTCAATTAAATGGCTACATATATGTTGCCTGATATCGGACACATGATTTTAGGATAGATTCAGATAAAATGTATGGTGGAAAGGTACATGAAATATGTTACAAGACAGAATAGTGCCCAAAGAAGGCTTAGATTTTCTGATTTACCACTGTTTTACTAACAACTTTACACATAAAAACGCTATTCTGAATAATAAGCAGAGTGGCTATAGTTGCATTGTAAACATTGCAACTCCTGATTCCTGTCAGCTCCACCATAAAGAAATCTGTGCTGAGCTACAAACCACCATCACACAACACCATTCTGAATGACTTTGCTTACATGTAAGAGGTTGTATTATGCAAACATTTTTGAAAAGCAGTGAAACAGCATCAAGGTCAATTGTGTACATGTGCTTTTTCTTAAACAGATCTTGAGTATGAAGCTGGAGGTGCATAAAGGAATGATGAAACGACTAAATACATAGTAAAGACCACTGTGGGGACAACTTTTGCTCAGCAGTTTTCCATAGTGCTTTTTTGCCATTAACTTGAGTGTCCTCAAAACTGTTTAGCTAAGAGCGTACTCTACTCTCTGAAATGTCGTTCCCTCTTCAGTTCAAGATTCATCATCTGTCCATATCAAACATGCAGCTACGGTCAGTTAACTATGAGTAGATGCCATGATTCAGGCAGTCCAGCATGATTGCTGCCACACTAGTGAAATGGCATAGCTCTCATTACACTGCTGTCACATTATTCAGTCCACTGTCACACCGTGTTCCCTAATACATCCATTCTGCTTAAAGTAATCAGACACTCATCACCACATGGGCGCACTCTTAATGTGGGTTTTTACCCTAACTGTGTGGCTGACAGCTGGGTGATAGCATGTTAGCTCTAAGCTCTGTTTAGAATGGCATTATCAAGGTCATGATTAGTGAAAGGGCATCTGCGTGGCTCATCTTAATAACACTTAATGACTCTCTCCTGCTGTGCTTTTATGTGCCTATGTGTTACAGGTGTGATTCTCCTGCTGTTGGATCGTTTGAGGAAGCTCAGATGGGAGCAAATGTGGAGACTGACAGCAGAGAGGGAGCTGATGAGCATGCTGTCAACATCACTAGCAGATCAGGTACAAACACACTGTCTTTCTTCTTCATATAGTATGCAAAAGATAGTCTATCCCTGGTTAAATGGCTTAAATGTGTTGTTGATCTTCTATGTGACATTTTTGGGTGAATTTTAGATCACATTCTGTTCTGACCATTTTTTTTCAAACTAAGATGGCATCAGATCTCTACTTAGTCCAATCTTAATGGAATGTGTTTTTGTATTTGCATGACGGAGTTGTTCCCATATTAATCATTTTCACAAACTAACGCTAAAGTCATCGGAAAAAATTCTGTATAATGTAATGATTGAGATGCAAATGTTGCGTGTTCAGAGTGGTTTGATGTGAAATGGAAACTCGGATTTCTTTACAATGGTTGTGATAGGAACTGAGAGTCACGTTGCCTACAACACAAATATAGCCGTGTACCAAATAGATCATTGAATCTAGTTTTCATATGTAATGTTGTTGATGGTAAAATAGTAATGAATCAGAATACAGTTTTCTTTGCTGACTGTTGCGTCAGCACCCTGCACGTTCCTCTCCACCATTCATGTTGTTTAAAAAAATGTTTTCGTCCAAAACTTTTATCTCAAATGTATTTTAAAGCAGCAGCAGTGTATTCATAACCATTTCCTGTAATATCATTGTGTGAGGGTATCTTTTAACGGTGTTAAACACTTCAGTTGTCTGGTTCCTGTCACCAGCACTGAACAATTCTGACGGGTCATGTTTCTCTGGAATGGCAAATTTTACATCAAACCACTGTTTATATCTTACCCATTTCATTATGCAGAAATTTTGAAAAACAACATTTCTGCATTAAATTAAAACAATTCCCCTCAGCACATGTAAACACTGTTTTTCTATGGGACACATTAACCATTATAAGTCACAGTTACAGCTGATTTTTAATTTTATACCTCATTAAAACAGAGGAAGCAAGTTTTTGTCATTTCTTGCTGGGGCAAAATGAATTGCATACTCAAATCTGTTGATGTTGAATTTAGAGCAAATGTAAACAATTTAATAGCAGTCTATATAATTAAATATCCAATATTTAATGAAGTGTTGTAAAATACCAATTCTAGACTCCTAAGAGTTAAGAAAAGTTCACACACTATTATTATTATCATTATTATTTACAGACTACACCACAAAGATATTTGAAAGCTCATTAGCCTTGATAAGCTTTCTTGTACAGAACGTACTTGATGTCTTTAAGATTAAGAGACCCTTATTAGTCCCACAACGGGGAAATTTCACCTCCACATTTAACCCGTCCATGAAGTGAAACACCACATACACTGTAGTGAGCACACACACACTAGGGGGCAGTGAGCACACTTGCCCAGAGTGGTGGGCAGCCCAATCCACAGCGCCCGGGGAGCAGTTGGGGGTTAGGTGTCTTGCTCAAGGACACCTCAGTCATGTCCTTGAGCAAGACACCTAACCCCCAACTGCTCCCCGGGCGCTGCGGTCTTTAGAAAGTGAATGAAATCATTTAAAAATGTGTTGTGAAAAACAGGGATGAGCTTAATGGCAAAACATTGTTTTGATGGCATTTTATGAACTTTAGAGTGAAGCAGCATGAAGCCTGACCTACTGCAGGTATGTTGCTCCAGCCTCTATCATTTTGTGTTCACTGCTGTGAACAGAATGTCTGATCGACAGTACAACTCCAAAGTTGTCATACCAGACCGTTTCTGAACCGAGCTGCTTTAATGCAGCTCTCTGCCCATACCTTCTCCTGCAAAACCACAGTCTGCGCTTCTACAGCCTTAAGCGTTTGGTTATCCACCATCACCAAACACTCGGGTTCAGATCTTTCATTTTCTCCTCAAAGGCCTCTGCCCTCTGTTGCTCTCCCACTGGTGCTCTCTCTCTCTCTCTGAGACACATCTCTCTGAAACTCTCAGAGCACCTCACAGTCATTGTTTTAACAGGTTCTCTTTTAGAGTTTTCTTCTCTCCAGATCTTCAGTCTTTGATGTTCTCTCCCCAAGTACTTTACTTCCATTTGCCCTCATACCATTCCAGTTCATTTTGGAGGCCATTCTGTGACTATTCTGCATCATTATCTGGTCAGCAGGGACAACTTTTCAAGTAAATGGTTAAGAATGATTTGAGATCTTAGGTCAAATATAAATCAGATGCAATACTGTGACTGTTACTGAAAGTAGGGAAAGTAGGATATATAAATTTAACAGAGAACTACACAAAAACCTTCAGCAGTAAGTACAACATCAGAACTGTTAGTATCCATTTTTAGTTTTGTGCAACTATTACCTCTTTAACTCTTGCGTCCTTTCAGTCTTAAAACCAACAATCTACAGCTGCATCTTCCCAACTAAAGTTGTTTCCAAAGAAATCACTGAAATGATGTTCCTCCTCAAAGGGACACCAACATTCATTTAACCAGCTACCCAAACACACCTGATCTGCAGGATTGTTTCTCATGTGCTTCCAAAATGGCAAGGGTATAATTCTGAGGACATTAGATATAAAAATCCACTTTTGAGTTCCAAAAACAGGAGTTCAAAACATTATTAGAAGTCGTAGTGGAAAAAATGGAGCGCCTAACCACAGTGCAGGACCTGGTAGACCACCACAACCGTCACTATCAGATAAACAGCACTTAAAGCTTTCATCTTTTAGAGAAGGGAGAAAATCGAGCCCCACGCTTGTTTCAGATCTGAAAACTATATCTATATGTGCAAAAATTTGAGAACATCAACACTTCATTAAAGGAATATCCTTTATTAAAGGAAGTTTCCAAAATATGAAAAAATACAGAGAAAATGTGACTCTCTACAACCACACAAGACCTGGTAGACCACCAAAACTGTCACCGTCAAACAAAGAGTACTTAAAGCTTTGATCTTTGTGAAAATCAAGCTCCTCTTGCTGTAAATCTGAAAAAATCTACAGGTATTTTCTGTCCTTCCACTGTGAAAAAACAACTTAATGGTATGGGTGTAAAAAGATGTGTAGCTGTCAAGAAGCTGTTATTGAAAAAAAAAATAAACAGACAAAAATAAATAATTTTAAAAAATGCTCTAGAACACCAAAACATCAAACATCAGATGTGGCGTACGATTTTATGGACTCTAAATTTGTAATTGGGATTACTTTGATCGTGAAATATGAAAAATGCAACAAACCTCTAAGACCCAACACTGCAGATTTATTTGAAAAGCCTCCTGAAAATCTTTATAAATAATGGAAGCTGCAATAAAGGTAAAAGAGTGGACACAGTAAGTACTGATAATTTTGATATTCTGTTTAGTTGTTGAGGCTTCTGTGTAATTTTCTGTTAAATAGGTTTTTCTTCTTTTTTTCCTGACACGAAGAAAAATGAAGTTCTACTTAATGACCATTTTGACAGGAAATTAATTAAATGAAAGGGTGACCCCTGACTTGCCTTCGATTGCCTCAAATATTCAACTGGGGATGTGGCTAGCCTAAGATGGAATTTGCTAGTCTGTCATCACCAAGCAGAGTTGATTAGAACAGATTATACGCTCGTTTCATTTTCACATTTGGCAGTCTTGCGCATTGTAGTGTGTCAGCTCTTTGATCTGCCTCTCAGGACGCAGCATAGTTGAACCCAAGTACCCTTGTTCCACTGAGGGACTTCTAATTCTCGGCTCATGTAATAATATCTTCATATAATAGCTGCTTTATACTCTCCTTTAACTTTTTGTCAGTCTTTCATGTTTAAAACAAACAATGAAGTTGTTTTCTTTTTCTGTTGTTTTCTTTTTTTCTGTGTTCTAGAATTTGATGGGGATTTACATGTTTAATTAAGCAGCACATGTTGTTTCAGTTTGTAAGAAAGTATTACATATAGGATAATAGTCCTGCACAAGTATCACAGTACTGCATTACTGATATTACAATGCTGAAATATGCAAGTGAGCCTCTAAACACTGAACGCTTTGTGTGATTGTGTGCTGGGAGTGTCCTGACCAATCACAGATGTCCTCTGGATGGTTGAATGAATCAAGGCACTCACATGAGCCAAAAAACAAAAATCAGTTTGATCATGCAGGCCTGTCATTAACCTCATCACATCAAGGGTTTGCCAGAGTTTTTTTTATATTGCCAAGCATATCACAATCACAGTATGCAGCCATATAAGTGTCTCTCGGGTAGTTGTGGGTTGGTGGAGTTGGTCGCTTCTTCTTGTTTTTTTGTTTTTTGTTTATGCTGCGAAGAGGCCTGTCAGCCCACGGGTCTGTTTGGATGTGATGTAATAAGATGTGAGCTCTGGTGTTGTGCTTTGCAGGATATCTTCAATGCTGTTATCAAACAGAACCCCTTCCTGGTTCACCAGCTGCCCTGCTTCTGGAATGTCCAGCTGTCTGATCACACCCGCTCCGAGAAGTGCTACAAAGATGTGTCTGACCTCAAGGTGAGTGGTTTGCGGGAGGCTTTTTGTGTGCATATGAGACAGGGGATTCTAGACAAATGGTGTGCAAATATGTGCAAGTAAGCATTTTGATGCCCATAACATCTTTGTGTCATGATTGATGTATATGATCAGAAATTGCTTTATTGTTTTATATGAAATTAATTTTTTTTATAAAATGAAATAAAAAGAAATTGTGGAACCCCAAATTTGCCTTTACTTAGCCTCATTATAGTGTCTTTAACCAATATTTGATAGTGCCAATGTTCACAGTGCAAACTCATAAAAGCACAGTCAGGTTCATAATTATTGGCACTTTTGGTAAATAGTGGGGTGGGTCATTAAAAAATTGTGGTTAGTATGAAATAAATCTAACTACTAATTAAAGTAAGTTTAAAAAAAAAACAAACTTATTTTCCTTTCAAAAAAAGGATTGTCTTAATTATTGGCACCCCTGCATTTGGGCAACGACTCTTTACCAGCATAACAATGAGCAAACAATCTGAGACCACTCTGTAGTACAAAATTTCTCCAGATCCTCCAGGGTTCTAGATTTTGGAGATTGTTGAACCTAAAATGCTACAATATTTTGTAAATATCTAACTGTGATCCTTCTAAATAGTTTTGCCTCTTTAACCATTAGGGTTGGGTAGTATGACAGTAAGATGATACAGTGGGTGAAATAAGTATTGAACACGTCACCAATTTTCTAATTAAATATATTTCTAAAGGTGCTATTGACATGAAATTCTCACCAGATGTCTGTAACAACCCATCCAATCCACACATGCAAAGAAATCAAACCATAGATGTCCATAAATTATGTGTAATAATGAGAAATGACACAGGGAAAAAGTGTTGAACACATGAAGAAAGAGAGGTGCAAACAGCCATGGAAAGTCATGACACCAACTACAATCTATCAGTAATTAGAAAGCAATCCTGCCACTTGGTGCAAATTAATATCAGCTGGTTCAACTGATGGCCCATCTCATTACCAAGATGCCACAGAAGAAACATCTCATGATGCGTAAAACCATGAGATCTCTCGAGACTTTCGCAACCTTATTATTGCAAAACATACTGATGGCATTGGTTACAGAAGAATTTCTAAACTACTGAAGGTTCCAGTGAGCACTGTTGGGGCCATAATCCGGAAGTGGAAAGAACGTCATTTCACCATAAACCAGCCACAACCAGGTGCTCGCCACAAGATTTCAGACAGAGGAGTGAAAAGAATTATCAGAAGAGTTGTCCAAGAGCCAAGGACCACTTGTGGAGAGCTACAGAAAGACCTGGAATCAGCAGGTACAATTGTTTCAAAGAAAACAATAAGTAATGCATGCAACCGCCATGGCCTGTATGCACAATCACCACGCAAGACTCCATTGCTGAAGAAAAAGCATGTTGAAGTGCGTTTAAAGTTTGCTCAACAACATTTAGACAAGCCTGTGAAATACTGGGAGAATATAGTCTGGTCACATGAGACCAAAGTTGAACTCTTTGGATGCCATAATACACACCATGTTTGGAGGTCAAAAGGCACTGCATATCACCCCAAAAACACCACACCAGCAGTGAAGTTTGGAGGTGGGAATATCATGGTGTGGGGCTGTTTTTCAGCTTGCAGCATTGGCACGCTTCATATAATTGAAGGAAGGATGAATGGACAAATATATCGAGACATTCTTGATTTAAAAAATCTGCTGCTATCTACCAGGATGGTGAAGACTAAACGAGGGTGGACATTTCAGCAAGACATTGATCCCAAACACACAGTCAAGGAAACGCTTAGCTGGTTTCAGAGAAAGAAAATAAAGCTGCTAGAATGGCCCGGCCAATCACCTGACGTGAATCCAATTGAAAATCTATGGAAGGAAATAAAGCTCAGAGTTTATAGAAGGAGCCCACGGAACCTTGAGAATTTGAAGAGAATGGGCCAAAATCACACCTGAGCAATGCATGCGACTAGTTTCTCCATACAGGAGGCGTCTTGAAGCCGTCATCACCAACAAAGGCTTTTGTGTGAGGTATTAAATGCATTTCAGTAAGCGTTCAATACTTTTCCCCTGTGTCATTTCTCATTATTACACAACTTAATTCATGAACATCTACGGTTTGATTTCTTTGCCTGTGTGGATTGGATGGGTTGTTACAGACATCTGGTGAGAATTCCATGTCAGTAGCACCTTTAGAACTATAGTTACTTAGAAAACTGGTGATGTGTTCAATACTTATTTCACCTGCAGTATTTTAGCATATTTAAAAATACTTGACAGTATTTAAAAATTATGACAATTATGTCAATTTTCTATTCTATGTCTGAACAGATCAATAAATACTTTCCACCCATTTATATTTTAGAGGGATGATAGGTGGCACTAACAGACACTCTGCCAGGAAAAACTTCAGAAAAATGTACGATAGGAGCTCCGCCATGGCAAAGAGCTAGACTTACAAGAACCACACACATGTTCTGCACACCCCACAGAACAAGTTCAATTTCAGCTTTCACTCCAACACCAGTCACTTTCTCTAAAAGATGCCCTATTCTAATGGTCATATTAGCATCAGTTATCTACAATTAAGCCTGTGCTGTGGTGTATTTTGCCCTGCTAATTAAGCTCTTCCAAACACCATAGAACAGGTTTGATTTAGCTTACTGTCACTCTGTTTTGCTCTCTCAAACATTTTTATCATCTAAATTTGTGTCAACAGGGTACCAATTTTCAGAATCAAATCTGTACTGTGATTGGTGGCATTGTTGCGTCTATAGCCTGCTCACTAAGCTAACGCTAAAGTGGCATATCATGCTACAGATTCGAACACCACAGAACAGGTTTAATTTTGCCTTTTATATCCCATCAATTGTTGCTCAACTTCACTCTTTAAATCATTGCTTTTTTACTCATTTAAACTTGAGTCAGTGCTTTAGCTAGCCAGACACGAACATGTCGAGTGGTTAGCATGCTAACATAGCTAATGCTAACCAGCTCCACTCTCCTAATCAACTGTTTAACATTTATCAATTGTTCGATAGATGGTTTGACATTTATTGTATGATGGCTTGAAAATTGTGCATTGCATTCACTTGTTAAGCATGTAGAAGCACATTTTTAATCTGTTTTGAAATAATGCTAGATGAGACCCGCAAAAACAGTACAAGAGAACATCGATTTCTGTGGACTGCCATAACCAATACGAGAGCTAAGCAATCATCTACAAATTACATCTCAAGTGGTGATCATCGGGGTCCAAGCATCTTACGAAGCCAGAAGAACACAAGTGATAGTCAAAGTTTTCAGAATTTTCTCTATTTATGATGATTTTTAATCAGGCTCAAAAGGAGATGTCTGCCAAGATTTCTACCAAATAGGCAAAAAAAAAGCTGTAAAATTTTTGGTCATGACTTGTATTTTTATTGTTGTTCAACTCAATGAACTAAATAATTACAAAGCCGTTACCCCTATAATTTATTTTCACAATACATCAGAAATTTCATGTTGAAATTACTAAAATTGTCGTATGGAACGGTGCCGTTGGTCCCACTACAGGGAACTGGTTTCATTGTCACGACAATGTGAATTAATTCAGTGAATTAGTTAATGCCGTGTGCCTGTCAAATAAAGTGTTCTGTAGCACCAGAACACTCGACAGGAGAAAGTCAGTTTTGAGAAAGCAGCTGAAGTCCTGTATTTAACCGATGAGAAAGAGGCAGATAAGGGAAGAGAGAAGGCAAATCTGTGATGGTGTATGTATGATTCCTTTCCTGCTGACTGTGACCATCTGCTCTCAGAGTGTGCGTGTGTTCTGTGTCCTCTGTGAATGGCTGAGTGACAGTAGAGGAATGGCTGCCTGGTGCCCCCTGCTCCTCCCTAACTGCAACTGCTGTTCTCTTTAGCAGCACTGGCTGTCTAACACTGACCTTTTTGCCTACACACACCTAGGTCCATCGTAAAAAACTGATGCATCTCATCGCCCCATCACAGCATGGCAGACTTGTCCTGTTTTCTCTGTCACACTTGCATGCTCACAACCAATTTTTATAAACACAGCTATTCCCTCAATTTGCCTCTCTGTCTGATTGGACAGGTGATCCACTGGAATTCTCCTAAGAAGCTTCGGGTGAAGAACAAGCACGTGGAGTTCTTTAGGAACCTTTATCTGACCTTCCTGGAGTATGATGGAAACCTGTTGAGGAGGGAACTCTTCGGCTGCCCGAGCAAGACTGACCACAACAGTGAAAATGTAGGTACAGGTGGAATTAAGAACAGTGAAAATGTAGATACTACTGATGTAAATGATCAACTGATCATCTATAAACAAATCTGTAAATCCCTATAACTTACTACTGTGTAAACAACATTAATTTCAGTCCCAATAAACAGTAGTTCCTATTTGAATATGTAAGTTTATCATTTAATTTGAAGAATGGTTTTGAATTATATGCATGATGGCAATTCATTCCACAAGATAAAAATAGTGTGGGCAATTGGACAACTATGATGTACCATATCAGAATATCAAAAGCATCTGCAAGTGAAGAGAACGGAAAACTACTCTGCCTGTGTTTTCTGAGTAAAAGTGTGATGTATGGCAGTGAAAGGAAATCGCACATGGGTGAAAATATTTATAAAGAAGGACGTGGTGGACAGCGATACCTTTCATAATAGCTACTGAGCTACACTGAGCCAAAAGCAGCCCTGGTCATGGCATTTATGTGCATTTTAACTTGGGCTAGTTAATGACTGGTAAATATAACTTTAAAACTTTTTGAAAAAATAACTTTCAGTAGCCCTTCAGTGTATATTTTAGTCATTTTGTCAACTAGTTAGTTAAGTTTGGTCATATTATCAGTTTACACAAAACCATGTTCTTTAGTAGTATGTTTAGCAGGGATTTAGGCTGTTTACTGCCCCATATATCAGTTCCATGTTCCACAGTCTATACAAGGAAATCTTTTTAATATCTCTTTTAAATAAGCAATTAATGTTAAGACCCGAAACTATCCATTTTGTACTTGATATTTTGATCGATCACATACTTGGTTTTAGGTTTGTTTAATGATGCTGACTAATGATGGTTGGTTATTGGTAAAAATAATTTGTCAAAATGTGCAACCTGTGTAGGCATAGGTATAGTAAATAACAGCCACGGTGTAAGTACAAAAAGAATTCCAATGACAGATGGAAAAATAAATTGCAGCAAATACACAAATTTAAATAGCACACTGCAGATGACTTTATATAAGTCATCTGCAGTATATAATTGCCTTTGAATTGATTCAGTGAACTGTCAAGTTGCATTAAAATTACATTTCAGCAACTCGCAAGTAGTTGCATGAATGTTTCCCTGTGTAGTGCCAGCCTAACATGAGAATGTAAAGCCTGAATTATACATCTGCGTCCATGTATCTGCCAACATGTCCAGGCACTGTGTGCAGAAGTTTGCGTAGGTGTCTGCCAACATACCTCCACATGAATGTGAGCACAACCAGGATTTACAAAAAAAACAAAAAGGAAATTCTCATATTTTACCTCTCTCTCTCTCCAAGAGTGAATACTCACATCACTGTGCTGTGTAAAATCTTGAAAATGGCTCATATACCCATTTGGAATATCTTTGACCAGGGGTTCCATTTGACTTTGTACTAATTCTGGTTCTTATTCTGTCCAAACACAACTGGATAGCCAATCAGTATTACACAGCTCCACAGATTCACACAACTTCTGTACCTGTAGCAAAGGTTAATGTTTCTATAGGGTATGGTGAAAGGCCAAATGAGAATGAATCTCTCTCTCTCTCTCTCTCTGTCTCTCTCTCTCTGTCTCTCTCTCTCTGTCTCTCTCTCTCTCTGTCTCTCTCTCTCTCTGTCTCTCTCTCTCTGTCTCTCTCTCTCTCTCTCTCTCTCTCTCTCTCTCTCTCTCTCTGTCTCTCTCTCTGTGCTGTGAAATGACAGATGCCTCTGTGGGTGAGGGACACAGATGGGTCTTTCATGTGACTGCGTGCGTGCGTGTGCGTTCATTCTAGGTCGTTCTCTCCCCTCATAGCAAGAACAGCAGGTGGTCTTTATAATGAGACACTTTTTTGTAAGGCATGTTGAGTGTGTGTGTGTGTGTGTGTGTGGGGAAGGATCAGAGGAGTGTGATATGGGCTGCGTCCCTGCAGAAGGGACGTCAGCATCTCTCGCTGTTTACAGTGTGCAGCCCCCACTGATGTATCCTAATCTGTTTTATTTCATCATTACTTACTGTTGAATTGCATTTTATATTTATAGGTTTGTTGTATATTATTCACACACTGGAGTGTGTAAACAAAGATGTGACGTTCCCACCAATCTGGATGGAATATGCATATTGTTCCAAGATTTCCAGTACATCTCCAGGTTCCTCAATTAATCAAATCATTCTTAGCTTGACAGTTTCTAGGATGGCTTTAGCATGGCTTTTGTCGCACTAATCAATTTAATGGGTACTTCTTAACTGTAGAAACACGCTGTTCACTTGATTTTGCTGAGTTTGAGAAGCTATTTAAATCACATTAATGGAATGCTTGGGCTAATGAAGTCACTCAGGAATTAGCTGGCCCAGCTTTCTTCAGCTTTGCGTGTTTCAGCCACAAATAGATTAAAGCAGTCCAGTGCCTTACAGTGGATGAGAGATTTATTAATTTGTTTTGAATGTAATTTTTAAACGTTACTCATGGTGACACCTATACTATTGTGTATAGAGCTGTGCATTAGATGGAAATGTTCTAAAGCCCAACAAATCATAATTCCCTCAGGCAGAGCCCCAATTAAAGGCACTGCTTAATATTAATGAAGACTATAAGAAGAAAAAGTGTCAAGCATCTGAACATCATCTCTTGATTGTCCAAATATTGAAGAATTCCATACCAGAGAATAAAAATGTACTATTCAGTGCTGCTTATACTACAGCTGGTAGTTGTAGTATTAAAAATTGACTTCTGATGTAGTTAAATCTCACCAATCTTTCTGACCGTTTTCTCAGCTTCAGAAGACTCTGCTGGAGCTTGATGAAGACGACCCGTGTTACGAGTTCCGACGGGAGCGTTTCACCGTTCACCGCACACACCTATACTTCCTGCACTACGAGTACGAACCCAGCGCTGACCAGACTGACGTCACCCTAGTGGCCCAGCTCTCTATGGACAGGTATACATGATTACGTATAGCAATATTATATATTAATACTTCCAGTTGTATGAAAAGTTTGTTTTTGCTTTGATTGCAGAGTAGGCAGATTTCAGATAATAGACAAAATAGGAACAAGATATAAAAAATATATAGAATATGGCTCACTTTCCTGTACGTTTTCTACGTGCTCTATGTCAGATTCAGCAGTTGCATGAAACTTGAGAAATGCTGAATGCAACATGGTAAAAATGAGCAAGCATTTATGAGAATTTTGAAGTAGCATAGTTAATGCTACAGAAATGCCATAAACATAGTATGTAAATAGAAATAAGCCACAAGAAATCGTTTAAATCGGTGTCCAATCATATCCATAAATGGTCAGTGTGGCTGCAGTTTTTTTGTACCAACAAAATGATCAGTTGTTTGAAGCCTGAGTGATTAATTAAACAAAGGGAGTCAGTTGACCTCCTGCTCATTGCGAATGAAAACGTGCAGCCACACTGGCCCTTTGTGGATAAGATTGGGCACCCCTGGTTTATATAAAGCAAGGAACTAAACACATTTCTGTAGAAATATGAACACTGAGGGCAGCTTCAATAGCCATACTACTATATTATTCAAATAGTACTCTAACAGAATAATCTCAACATAAATAACAAGAATCATATACGTCTCTGTTTGTTCATAAGCAGCTAATAAGTTCAGTCATAGTGAGAATTCTGGCTGTTAGATTTTACTCAAGCTGGAGCTTCACAACCGCATTAGAGCAACCAAACAGTAATGCACTGAAGTAGTTTATTCTCAAAGTAAGGAAGGCATGTGCTAACAGAATAATCGACTTCAACAGCACTCCAAAACACGCCTGACTTATATTTGTTCTAGCGTTAAGGGTCTGGCAATTTTGGGACGAACCTAATTGTATGCCTAATTTAAAATGCAGATTGTTGCTGATGTTAATGCTAAATGTGTAGCATCTTCAGTTTTAGGCATACTTATTATTTATTTATTTATTTGACAGTTAAAACATGTTTTGAATGAGGAGATGAAGGTTGGAACACTAACTGCACATTCTGTCTTTGACAGGGGTCTCTAATTCCTGATTGCTCACGCTGATCGTTTCACGGTTGGGGCAAACTGAGTGCTGAGCAGAGCTGAGCCACTCAGTAATTTAGCACAGCCAGCGTATGTGAAATGCTGGGTGCGTGTTGTTTGCCCTCAGTAAACAAGGTCTTTGGCGTTCCAATCATAGCCCAGAGAACTGATTTTACTCATTTAGTGTAGGCAGTGACTGAACAGATATGAGCTGCGGACTCTCCTGATATGTGATACTGATTCTAACCCTCTATATCAGCCTTTCTGTGTCTGAAACGGCGATTGTTTTATCTCTGTGAAGTTTTTTTGATGCAACCTTACAAAAATGTTCTTTCAGATGAGGTTTTTCCATCCTCAGTGGTCTTTGCAACCTTTGATGTCTAACAATATTTATCTGCATTTAAATAACTATTAAAATGGATGATTTCCATTTATAAATTGTGCAGTATCAGTTTGCCAATGGGGTCATGTGGCAAGTTTCAAGTGAAGCCAAGGCATCTCCACACTGATAGATTTTCAGTTTCGGATCACGGCTTCAGTTTTATTATCAGTGTGAGAAAGTTGTTCGTTTCCTCTGGTCCATATTGATAAGCACGAGAGAGTAAGAGAGCAGTGAAAGCCTGCAGGCCTTTTTCTCTGAATTGGTATTCACTGCTGTGCACCAGCCTTCGCTCACAGCCCACTGTCTCATTAGATCTCAAAACGCTGTGATAGGTCAGCTTCAGACAGAGGCGCTGACCGAGTCGGTTCTGATTGAAGAGGAATCACCAGGAAAGGTCAAGTTTTAGGTCACTCCTGCCCACCCCTCTTTAAGGAAGGCAGCTTCAGGTTGCAGCACTGCCTGAGCCAGTTTTGCCTGAGGAATCATTGGAAAAAGTCAAGGTGGTGGGTCTGGGATATTTAATCTGTTTTGAAGCAGGCAAAAATAATATAAAAAGAAGGGCAGACTCCTATTGCTTTTTGCCAAGTGGCTGTCCTCTTTGACTAAAGATGCATCAAGTGTCATGTCAGTTAGGTTAAATAGATTTTTTTCTTAATGCTTAATGAACATTTTTGTCACTGTTGTCGTTGAAATTGACATGTTAATCCTGATCTTTGTGTTCAGAGAGGAGAACATCTCTAAAGAAATCTATGCCCATCTTCACTCATGCTGACCCACAAATTGACTCGAGAGGAAACCTAATAACAACTTGAATTGATGGTGTTCTCAAAGGATATTTAGCTGCAGAATAATCAGCTTTTGTGTGCAGCCTAAACTGCTTCACTTCAGTTCAAACCTTGTTTCAGGGACTTGTTACTATGAACAAAGGGAAGATTGTTAAATTGAGTCAGTTCATTTTAAGCATTTAAAGGGGGTCACTGTGAACAATGAAGGTTTTTTTTGTCTTCATCTTTTTTCGTTCTAGTACTCTGAGAAGACATAAGTACTAGAAACTGATTTTCCTCTGGATAATTAATCACCCAGATCTTCATTAGACAGTTCTTCAGAAAAGCCTGATCTTGTTTATTGTCCAGTCAGTCCCGAAAACATTCCTATTTACTGTCATGACGTTCAGAGCAGGTTACAGGGTTCAAAATGAACTGTCCCTCAACTTGTCAGATTGGACATGTAGAATGAAAACAATAGCATTGAACAAATTTTTGTGAAGAAAAAAAAATATATAGGATGCATTTAGATTAGCTTTGGTTAGCTGATCAGCTAGCCTTGCAAACTCTAAAAATAGCTTTGTCTGGTGTAAAGTGGTGTAGGGTCATGGTGTAGTGGCATTCTTTTTTCCTTTCTTAGCCGTTTAACCTTCAGCATGCTAATTAGTAAACTACCCAAGTGTTGATGTTGAGTCAGCAGAAATGTATACAGGATGGAGCTAAAGCCCGACAAATTCAATGTTATTGTTTTATAATATTTAGCATTTTAAAGTAGTTTACTGCTAAAAGTTATAAACAGTTCTGCCATTATTTCTGCTGCCAACGTCAACAGTTGCGTTCACATGGACCCTTGCCCCTCTGAGGGCTCATCGAACACACTTCACTTGATCTAAGAAAGCAATGGAATGACTTAAGATGGCATCAGGGATTTCTCCAAAGGGGAAATGACGAAGCCAAGTGAAAGAGGGTTTGTTAAAACCGCTACTGAAATGTAAAGAGTGTATATGAGATTAAGGGTGTAGCTCTTCTGTATTGCTAATTAGAACTGTTGTCTTATACATTTGTTGTGTATCAGTCTCCTGCACTCTTGACAAGTGAGCAGTATTTTTTTTGTATATGAAAGATCACAGAGATGGGAAGATTTTCCATAAAAATCTGGTGACTGCTTTCTGTTTTCACTTGCTACACCATGCAAATTGTTTCAGACACTGCTGTCCCAACTTAGCCTTTTTCTTGCCCCAGGCAGTCCGACCACTGGGCAGTCATTAATGTTGATTCCTGGGTTTGTTTGGCCTTTCTGCATACATTGTACTACACTCTGATGCAGATGAAGACTTGAGTGTTCGCCTCCTTCTCTGACATCTCTGAAAGCCAGCCAATTCTTAAGATATTGGCATTGATTTCAGATGTCAAGTGTTAGGACCCATGTCAGATTTACTGTTTATTTCCTTCCTGCAATCAGTGCCATTGAAGTTGTTGATGGAACTACACAGATTGACAATTGCATATTGAGAGTACTGTGACAAAGGACTGTAGAGAAATCCATATGCTGATATCTCCAAAATAGGTGCTGGCAGTGTTTAAAAGTCAAGTCAGTTTTTCTCTTGTCCGTCACTTGGTGCACTGTTGTCCTTACAGACTTGATAAGGTGAGAATGATGTCGGACTTTACTGGCTCGACTTGATTGAAAAGGTCATGGTGGTGAGAAAGGGTAAAAGGTTTGCTTTCCATTTTGGGCGATAAATCTACTTCCATCTAGTCTGTCTGTAAACAGCCTCACTGACAATCAAGGATGTATAACCTTTCTTGAGTACACCAGTTTGAAATGGCCTGCAATCCAGTTGATTAATCCAGACTTGTCTGACACCAGTAATACGGATGTACGTGTCAGAATTTTTTCCCTTTCACACTGAATCACTGAAAGGTTGTTTGTACTTTTGATCCAAGGCATTGTTTGTTTGCTGCAGGCTGCAGATGCTGGAGGCCATCTGTAAACACTGGGAGGGCCCCATCAGTCTGGCTCTTTACCTGTCTGATGCTGAAGCCCAGCAGTTCTTGCGCTACGCTCAGGGCTCCGAGGTGCTCATGAGCAGGAGCAACGTGGGATACCATATCGTCTATAAGGAAGGCCAGTTCTACCCGGTTAACCTGCTGCGCAACGTAGCCATGAGACAGGTCAACACCCCCTACATGTTCCTGTCTGACATCGACTTCTTACCCATGTATGGACTCTACGAGTACCTCAGGTGAGATTGCTGCTTAGAGTAGGGGTTGTCAGAACAGTTCTCCTATATTTATTCTACTTCAGTTCCCAACAAGCTAGGACATCGAGAACCATACATTACCTGGTTCAAGTGTAAAAGAAGATAGACTAGAACAAAAAATAGGTGCTGCTTGTGGGTCCAATGGGACTAGATTGAAGACTAGACTGCACAGGCGGCTAGCAGATAGCTAGCAAGTCTAGAAATGGGATTTCTGGTTGCTCTTAATGTTTAAAATGCTTAATGCTCTTAAAAGTAGGCTTTCAAATATTTGGACATCTATTATGAATGTTATTATATTGACTGGCTCCATTATTGTCATCTCTGTTATTGCCTGAAACACATTTGATATTTATCCTGCAGGAAGTCAGTGGTACAGCTGGACATGGCAAATACTAAGAAGGCTCTGGTGGTGCCTGCATTTGAGACCCTGCGTTACCGGCTGTCCTACCCCAAATCCAAGGCTGAGCTTCTGTCTCAGCTTGATATGGGCACCTTATTCACCTTCAGGTTTCCAACATCCTCTCACACATACATTTGCACTCACTGTTCTGGTTTCATGACATCAACCAACTTTTTAGACAGATTAACAATTTATAACTTCCTTCCATTGAGGAGGGAGCTGCCTAAGTAGCTACAAACTTTACAGATCGCAGGTTCTTTGGAATGTATTTTAACTTAAAACCTCTTTTTTACTGGTTTTGAAATTTGGTTTTCCAGCCTTGAAAGGGTGTGGGAAATAAGTGGCAGAACAGTCATATAATTTCCTTTTTCTCCTTGCAGTCCTCATCATATTGGAAACACTGAAGGGTCTAGGTCTGTTGTATTTTGGGTACTCAAGGCTTTAAACTGACTCATGCCACATCCCTCTCCTAAATACAGCAAAAATTGCTTTAAAACTATAATCACTGAAAATCTGTAGCCTACTATGTAGTACATTCACATAAAGAATTTATTACTTGTTGTTGTTAACTCATATTTAGTTAATAATGAAGTGGAGAACGATGTCAGCCTCGTTACTATGATGTGCATGCACAGCATGGTTGTGTTTCTCTTTTATTTCATGTATGAAAGATTAATGAACATACCAGCTCGCTGATCTTTGGAGTTTGTCTGCCATGTTTTCCAAATTTTCATGTAACTCTCAGTTGTTGTCTTGGCTGACAAGGATACATGCAATGGTAATTTTTTTTAAAAGCTTTTTTTGCTACAAAGACAAGCAGTTTCTACCAAGATGAGTCAAAGTCTGATTTAATCTTTTTGTATCTATTTGCTATTGTAATCTATGTGTTCAGGTATCATGTATGGACAAAAGGCCACGCTCCGACTAACTTTGCGAAATGGCGAACAGCCACAACGCCGTACAGAGTGCAGTGGGAGGCGGACTTTGAGCCGTATGTGATGGTGAGGAGAGACTGTCCTGAGTATGACCGCAGATTTGTGGGATTCGGCTGGAACAAAGTAGCCCATATTATGGAGCTGGATGCACAGGTAAACCAACTGTCATGACCTTTGTCAGCAAAAGACAGCTTTAGGCAGTTTGCCTCCCTTAATCTCAGTAACCAGAATTGCTGTAAAGCTCTCACTTCACAAAATAGCTTCAGTGAAGCAAACCAATGATTCTGTAGACCAGAAAATACTAATTTCACCTCTCCTCTCAAAAACTGCTACCTTTCCAGTGTGGGCTCCTTATAAATGACAGTCTGCACTGCTTAGGAAAAGGTACTCTTGGTTTCTGGTCAGAACGTTCTAGCAAGCAACATCTTAGAATAAGGCAAAGCTTGATTTGTCAAGCTTGCCCAAATGTGTGCTTATTGTTACATTTTTATGATCCCATATTTTGTAGTTGTTTTCCCTCGTTTCCTATGTAAAAGACCAAGTCCAGATTCTTTAAGCAAAGGTTATTTTTGCTGCATTTGCTGGTCAAGTTTAGAGTCATACCTAGCTCATAACCTCTTAAAGTACTGCCCTTTTTTGCAGTCAGATAGTGGGAGTACTCCCTCTTAAATGCTTAGTTTCTAATTTCAGACATGTGAGCTTCCTAAATAGGCAAAGAACGTGTGAACAGATATTTCTCTTTGTGATTGAATTTTAATTACTTGCACTATCATTGTATACATTGCTAATATCAGTCTTTTTCCCCTCATTAAAGTTTTTTCGACAGTTTACTCAAAATAACAACAGGACCTTTAACATATTTTGGTTACAGCAACTTGTGTATAACTTAACTACATCCTGTACTGTGTCACTAAGTCATTTTTATTTGGTTCTTTGTCACAGGAATATGAGTTTGTGGTTCTGCCGAACGCCTACATGATCCACATGCCTCATGCGCCCAGCTTCGACATCACCAAGTTCCGATCCAATAAGCAGTACCGCGTTTGCCTCAAGACTCTGAAAGAGGAGTTTCAGCAGAACATGTCCCGACGCTACGGCTTCGCTGCACTTAAATACATGACCGCAGACAACAACAGCTAGCAAAGCCAGCTCGTGTTTTACACTTTTGAGCTGGCAACATTAGAGATTAAAGTTAGGTGGCAATGTAGGCCCATAATGGACCTAATATTCTGATAATGGACAGTTGAGATAATGAGAAGTCAGAGGGTTGTGCTTAACCATTCTGTCATTCAGGGAGCTGACATGACCATTGTGACTTTTTTGTCACTGCTTTAGAAATAGCAAAAGTGCAATATCTTGCGTGTCTTCAGTTGGACACCATAGGGTTAAATGGTTAGCACTGGATGAGTTCAGTCAAGCCACTCTATGAAACGGAATTGGGACATCATTAACAACCGGGCAGGCAGAGATTTGCCATGGTAACCTGCATATAGCTACATAGGAATGCAGCTCTGCAGGGACTTAAGAGGACTCGGATGCCCTGAAACAGAAGGTGGTGTGTTTGTGTCCACTCATTGGGCACCTTTTTGCAGTATTAGCTGTCAGCAGAAGGTGGACACAAGGAGATCCCCAATCAGGCATTTAACTGGTAAATGCTGTAACTAGTATCTTATTGCTAAAAGTGACTGGTAAAGCATTAATGAAATTTGTTTAGATCTTCTATAGAGGAAAATTACATTGTTACCCACAAAAACTGTTTAACAAATGGTTTTGGATTTCAAAGCAATGGACTTGTGCAGAAAAAACTTTGATAGGTTAGATCATAGAGAGATTTTCTCTTAGAAGCACTGTGGCTCAAGAATGAGACCTTGGTGCATAGTAACTACTGTACGTTTGGAGGAAGTCAGGCTATCAGCATTGACAATCCAGATGTAAGATGGCAAACACAAAAAACCCAAAATGACTGGGTCACTCTGACAGCGTCCTTTTCTTTTTAAAGCAAAAACTCAAGAGTATTACACAGCAGTATTATGTTTTCATAAATTTATGCATAATTGTCCTAAAATTTCAAATGGATTATTTTTGTTGTCATGTTATCATGTATCAGTAATGTGTTTACATGTCTTGCAGCTGCATAAGCAAGCTAACAGAAATGCACTAACTCCATAGTGGAGTCAGATTGAGAAGATGTGTGTGTGTGTGTGTGTGTGTGGGGTTGGTGGGTTGTGTCACTAAGAATACACAGGGCAGCACTGGAAATGAAAGACAACTCCTACTGCCAGTATATGATGTACATACAATTGTGTACCATTTGGCAGGGATAGTTTGCACTTCTTTCTGTCTGTCCCTATGGTTAAGCTCATGCACCATGAGATGATAAACTTATGGAGACATCCTGTCTCAGCCACCTATGTTGTAAGAAATCCAATTCTCAGCTCTGAATGAGCAACAGTAATTATAATATTAGGCCTGACCACAAAATATCAAAACTAGGATTACTTTATTAAGGAGGAAAAAACCCAAATCCCCTCTCTTTCCGAGCAAACCTGGAAATAGTTTGGTTGTGCATTAACATTGGCAGAAATGTGGTACCTATCAGTACCTGCTGAATGTTGAGCAAGTAGCTCAAGGGCTTGAAGTATGTTTAGAACTTTACATCAAAGTCAGGTCCAGACATGCTCTTGAAACAGGGGTGAGCAAGACTGCTGAGAAGCTTAAAAAGTATGTGTATTTCAGTTTTGTTGTGTGCAGACAGGGTTGATGTGCATATGTGTGTGTGTTTTGAACAGCTTTGGATATGACTAGACGTAAGTGTGCAGGATAGCACTGACAGTTTTTTTTCTGTTACATGAATAAAAATGTTGGAAAAAATAATCTTTTCTTTTGCTTTTTTTGGTGGATTTGATTATTGTACCATCTGAACAAGTGGAAAAGCTGCGGTTGTCGTTTGCCTAATGCAGGTGTGTCCAATCATATCCACAAAGGGTCGGTGCTCTTGCAGGTTTCAACAAAGCAGGATCACACATGTTCAATTGTCTGAAGACTGAAACTAACTGATTAAACAAGTGGAATCAGGTGTGCTCCTGCTTGCTTGAATGAAAACCTGCAGTCACACCAACCCTTTGTGGATAAGATTGGACACCCTTGGGCTAATTAAACATTGGATATTCTGGAATACCTCAAGAGGACTGGGTAACCATGAGGGATAAAGTTAAGGAACATGACAAAAAAAACATTACAATCAGTAAAACTCATCACACAGTACTGTCCAACAGAGATAATCCTTCAAGTTAAAAGTGCTTTTAAATAATTTGTTCATTTTTCTGAGGTATTTCTGAGGAGATTAGATAAAAGATAATCCAATCGCATAAGCAAAGTAAAATAAGTAGAAAACAAGAGTTTCCAGAACTGCAGATGATTAAAAGGAACTGAGAAAATGGGACTCCTAACAACCATGTAAGACCTGGTCAACCACCAAAACTCACCATCAGAACACAACCTCTCTTTCACTGTGAGAAGACAACTCACTTAATGTGTTTGGAATTACTGCAGAATGAACTCTGGGGCTATAGAAAAGCACCCTGCAGAAGAATGGAAGTTAAATGGACACATTAAATCCTAAAAAATGATATTTAGTTGTTGAGGCTTCTGTGTAATCTTCTGTTAAATATACACTAATGAGCCAAAACATGACCACCTGCCTAATATGCTGTTGGATATGCTGCACTAAGAGTTCTGATACATGAACTCTACAAAACCTCTGTAGGTGCCGGTGTGTAAATGGCACCATGACATTTGCAGCCGATCCTCTAAGTCCCACAAGGTGCAGTTGCCACGGTCTGGGCTTGATGTTCCGGCACATCCTACAGATGCTGGAACGGACTGAGCTCTTGGGCATTTGGAGGCCACAGCAACACCTTGAAACCATTCTTGAACAATGTATGCAGTGTGGCAGGTGCACACTGTCCTGCTGAAAAAGGTTCCTGCCATCAGGGGATACCCAGTAGAACATTGCCCAGAGCATCACACTCCCTCCGTCGGCATGTCTTCTTCCTATAGTGTCTCCTGGTGCCATCACTTCCCCAGGTAAACACCACACATACCTGGCCATCCATGTGATGTAAAGGAAAATGTGACTCACTGGACTTGGCAACCTTCTTCCATTGCTCCAAGGTCCAGTTCTGACATTGTGACCATTGTAGACGCTTTCGATAGTAAACAGTTCTAAATATGGGCATTCTAATAGCCTCTGGGTGCACAGCCCCATTTCTCCTGTAATCATTGTTAAAAAAAAAAAAATCTGTGACTTGTGCCACAGAATCCCTCCTCTTGGTTCAGACCAGATGGGATTACCTTCATTGCTCTCGCACATCAATTAGCCTTGGCCGTGTTGACAGTTTGTGGTTTGTCTCTTCTCAGACCAATGTTGGTATGTACTCACCACTGCTGAGCAGGAGTGCCCAACAAGCCTTGGTGTCAATGTCAGGTCTTCATACCTGCCCATTTTTCCTCCATCCAACACTACAACTATAAAAACAGGCTATTAACTTACCGTCGGACATATCCCAGACCTTGACATATGTTGTTGTTGTTACAAGACTCTCACACAAACTATTCTTCAGCCCTTTTTCCTTTGCTATCAAATTTCACTGATGTAGCAGTCTGGTCATGTGACACTACAGTATTCAAAACTACAACGGGTATGAATGGACGCCCAGGTGGGGAATCAATGTCTAAAAATACACAAAGCCATCTCAGTGGCTTATATGCTCAGCTTTACAGCAACATTTTCTGGATAACATCATTTTTTTCTCATTTTCCATGAGTCTGTAAATTTCCAGGTTTTCAGGATCTGTGGGATGGGGAAGCCCTGTGTTACTATATTTAAAAGACAGCTGTGATCGCAGTGTGAAAAATATAATGTATGGTGATTGAATCTCACTGTACTGGGGGGGAACAATATGTAGACACCGCCTGCACAGCAAGCATAGTCATCCAGACTGAGAAGGCGAGACTCATCTGAGGCACATAAACACATGGAATCCCAAAGCTGGGCTGTGTAGTCACATGGCCATGCGTGATGTTTATTTATGGAGAAGTGTGCGGTAGTGAGGGAGGCGAGGGGCACAGTGAGATGATAGGCACAGGCAGTCTGCCACAGCATCTCATCTACAGGCCATGCTGGCTTTAACATTCACGTTCACAGCAGTGTAAATACTGATTAACGAGGCACCATGCTGAGAAATCAAAGTAAAGGTGACTAGCACAGACAACACTGACAATGTATGATCGCTCACGTTGGCCTGACCTTATTTATTTAAAACATCTGAATAATACAAGAACACAAGTCGATGGTCATAGCCGGTTTTCAAAAACAACATTAAAAACTAAGAGCGTGGCAGGTTTGAACAAATAGTTTAAATGAGGAACATGTTCGACACAAACCTACTGACAATGCAGCTCCTCAAATAATGAACAAAAATGCTGACAAAATGAAAACTGACAGCTACAAAGACTGGCAGAACAAGCTAAAAATCTTCATCAAAGCTTTCTGAACACCTCAGGAAAAGCTCTTCATAGTCAGCAGTTAGGTACATATCCTGAAACGCAGTGAGGGAGGTGTTAAAACAATGTATGTGTAATTTTCCACAGAAGGATGGAGTCAATAAGCTGCATATATCACATGATGACAAAAAGCTGTGGCTTGGGTACATGAACCAGATAAAAAGCTAAATCTAACCTTGACGCAGGACCTTAATGTGAAGATTAATAGTGGTTCTAGTCATGTTAAATCAAGCAACAATGCAAATTCTCCTTTAGTCCTGCACTGTAATTTACTAAATACAGATGTTCTTTTTAGTCATCTAGAGACATGCAATGGTACTGTTAAAGGACAGCCATTAAGATGTAAACCAAGTCATTCAGAGTGGCTGGATCTGAAATGTGTCTTTCCAGAAATACTTAAGAATTTTTAAAGGGGAATTCAACCATTATTTTATTTCTGCATTACTGATTGGTTAAGATGTAAACAAAGTGATTCAAACTGATTTGATGTGAAATCCTTTGATCTTTTGTCTTAGAGAAACTTGGGTCAGAATTGTTCACAGTGGTGGTGATGGGAACAAGATGTCTAGAGAGTTTAATGCCTCTGAAAGTTCCCTCACAGAAAGTTATTTCAAAATGGTTATAAATACAGTCTGGCATCTAAGGCCTTGTTTTATAATAGTTTTTTTTTTTACATGTAGGATGTTGTGCTACAATATAGTCCTGAAAGAAAACATTTTTTTTTCAGATTTACCACTATTTTTTCATTATCAACATTACATATAAAAATTCTGAGGACAAGTGCAAGTTCATTTGTGGTTTTGAAAAGTACATAAAATGAATATATCTGTGTTACAGACACTTAAACACCTAGTTCCTATCAACACCATTGTGAAGAAAGAATGAGTCTCTACAATGCACACCTCTCTGAATGCTGTGCCATTACTATTTCCACTGTATCCTAATGTACACATTCAAATATGTTATGGAATAAATGGTGCTACATTTTTCATGTATTGTACCCCCCCCCCACCCCCGAGGTCCATTTATAACATTTGTGTGTTTTTTATGTACCAAAAACACTAATAATTCATTTATACATTGTCCAGCCTTTAAACCGCATTCTGGCCCGATACACTCCTTTGCTGTGAATGGGTGGAGTTAAACTGCTGTGGGCTGAATAGGTAAATGTATGTCGGTTAGTTTCTCTGCATATAGACTGGAGAGTAAATGGTGTTGAAACTTTGACAACTCTTTTACTTAAGAAAAAGTAAGAAGAACCCTGTTTCCATGACTCTTTAATATCTATTTTATTCAAACAGTGATCTGTTTCTGACTGTTGGCTGGGGATTCCTGCTTAACAGACTATTCTGAATTAGTTTATTATACACATTTTTAAACCTGGTATTTGGGCATTATTTTAGAATGTAATACCTCTCGACAATTTTTTACTCTAGCAGGAACCTGGAGAAATCATATGTCCTGGGCTTTAAATGCCTCTAAATGGTACTCCACATAAAGCCAATATATGAAATGATTACAAATGCCTCGCCTGATGCCTGACACCTCATTGTACGATAGTTTTGAGAAGGCTTTGGTCTAAAATTTCTTTTTAAGATCAATTCATTACAAAGAGCTCCATAAAAAGCATTATAAGGCAAAGCAGCACCCAGGGGGAACTTCTTTTGAGATTTACCTTTGTTCTACCAGTATCAACATTACATATAAATACTCAAAAGACACATGTAGGTTCAGCGTGTGTTTTGGATAGTAAAACATGACTATACTTTGTGTGGTTGTTGACATGGTGACTTCTGGTTCCTATCACCTCCACAGTAAAGAAATCTGAGTTTCTCTACAATGAACCATTTCACATTAAAGCACTGTAAATTACTTTATTTACTTCGTAACGACTGAATTATGTACCGTTTTTGACAAATCAGTGTAATTCCCCTTTAATAGGATGAGCTGTATGCACTGCTCTGTATGCGTTTGACTTCCATACATTCCACGCTTCTCAAAGTGATTTTCTCTATGGTGCTCTATGATTCAAAACCATGCTCAAATTTTCATTAGTTTCTCAGCCCACAGAGGAAACTGTAAGTACTTCTCCCTTCTTATTGAACATGCCATGATTAAATATGATTAAATATTTTCTGCTCTGCAATGCTCCATAACCTCTCCCCTGCATCAATAGCACCAAGTAATATTAATAGTGCAAATACAAACTGCCCCAAGACACATGCTATTCATCTTTTAGAGAGTCAGTAATGATTACACATTACACAAGCTGCTCTGTACCTTCAGCACCCTCACTCTCAGTTTGTTTACTTACAGTACATTAATGTCAATGACTGATGCATTTCATACTCATAATGCATAACTGAAGCCAGTATGAACGCCATGCTTTGCCAATAAATGAGTCTGCATTCCGATTTGGCCATAAATTTACCACCTTTTGTGACGGTTTAGATTAGTTTACCTCCCACCAATGTGGAAAACAATGTAGTCTCAGATTAATCAGTGAAAAGTAAGGTGAAAACAGGGATCTAGTCTTTAAAGAAGGTGAGTGAACCCTACACTTCAGTGGGCGCCCAAAATGATGGACAACTAGACAAACTAAACATGTATTTTATCGCTATAGTGTTATGTGAGCTGCATAGTTCATGTGCTAGAACTTTTCGTTTTACTGTTGAAATGATATCAAATCGAAATATTTTTACATTCATATGAGTGGTATGTATATCATGTGGTATGAAATAACCACAGACGCAAAAATGGCTTCAGTATAACTTACCATTATACCTACATTTCCTGGCTATATGCCTAGTCTAGTGGCATGTCTGGGTGACTTGTCCACACCCACTGCGACTGAAGCTATTAGGTCGTAGATTATTAGATTGTCACCTCTGAATATGGCTGGGTACAGTCTGACAATTCATTTTAGGAATTTAGGAGAAAAGCTGTCTTTTCTACTAGAACCGAATTACATTAGTAAATGAAAACGGGCGGGTGAACTCCCCACAGTCGCGTTCAGAAAAGATAGATAGATACTTTATTGATCCCGAAGGAAATTTAGCAATAGATGGTTTTTAAATTCAAAAATGTACATCCTTTACATGCGTTTTCCCGACACTATATATTAGGGGTTGTGTAATGTAGTCGACTAATCCAGGGGTTCCCAACCTTTTGAAACTCACTGCCAACATAAACAATCACAAAAGCCTCCACAGCCTACAAGATTTAACTGATCTGATCATTTTTTCTGACTCACCTAATAAGAGCTGATCTTGTTTGAAAGCTACTGAGTGCTAAATGTCAGGCTGAAGAGAGGAAAGCAGCAAACTTGCTCTTTTAGATACATATTTGCTATGTTTAGTCTCTACGTGAAGGTGTAAATTATTGCCTTTTAAATCTTCAGTTGAAAAGACCTCTAAACAAACAGCACAGTGTGGTAGTTACCCGTTCTAAGTTTCCAAGCGCTTAAAGCCTAGCGCTAAGTGTTCAATGCTTTATTTTCTTCATGTTAATATATGCTTGGTTTTCTCAAGTAAGATACATTGGCTGCTTCACTTGTCGAATGCCCAGCCTCAGGATACACCATATGGACAAAAGTATTTGGACACCTACACATTACACCTTCAGGAGTTTTTATGGCATCCTATTCTAAATTTATAGACATTAATATGGAGTTAATATGGAGATCTTCCACTCTTCCGGGAAATTCTTTACATGATTTTGGAGAGTGTCTGGGAAAATTCTTGCCCATTCATGCAGCATTTGTGACGTCAGATTGGAAAATTGGATCTAGGAACTAAGGGACGTAGGCCATCCCTGAAAAACACCCCTTATAGCATTACCACTCCTCCACCAAACTTTATAGCTGGCACAATGCAGTCAGGCAGGTAACGTTCTCCTGGCATTCACCAAACCCAAACTCATCCATCAGACTGCCCCCTATAGGCATCTTATGACATGTTCAAAGTCACTGAGCCAGTGTTTGTCTGTGGAAACTGCAAGGCTATGTGCTTAAATGTATACACCTGTTAGCCATGGGTGTGGCTGAAACACCTGAACTAAATAATTAGGCGGAGTGTCCCAGTACTTCTATCCATATAGTGTGTTTCCTTTTGAAAGACTCTTATCTTACTTTCTCATTCATCCATGATGCATGAGTTGCATATGCCTGAAAAGTGAAAGGCTGTTACATTTACTTGCACTGAAACTATAAACATAACTAGCTAGCACTTTGCCAGGTTAATTTATATGTTTTGACTTTTTTTGCACAAATAAACAGCAATATTTATCACATTTAAAATTATGTTTGGGTAAATGTCTACTGTAACAAATTACTACTGTTCTACCAAAAAAAAAAAAAACTGATGGCCTCCTAGCACTACACTCAGAGGCTTGACTTATAATCCCACTATTCAGCACTGCGGGCAGCAGTCGACTAATCAAGTACACTGTCTGAAAAACAGCCGTAGTAAAAACTACAATGTATTGCAGAGAGAACATCATTTTTTCTGCTAGCTGGAGTTGCTGAACATAACATTCCTAAACCATGGTGTTGCCACCCCCCATAATGCACCTCCTCCCCCTTGTGGTTATAACACCCTCCATTAGGCACTAATGTTAGACAAGAAAGCTTGGCTCACAGTTGACAGTCCAATTCATCTCAAATGTGTTCAGTGGGGTTGAGGTCAGGTCTCGGTGTGCAGGCCATTGGAGTTCCTCCACACTAAACTAAGGGGCACAGTGATGCTAGAACTGTGGACTTTCCACCACTCGAGCCGACACCTGCCATTGTGCACAGTGATTCTAGGCTTGTGTGCAGATACTCAGCCATGGAAACCTATTTCATAAAACTCCTGATGCGTAGTTATTATGCTGATATTGCTTCCAGAGGCAGTTTGGAACTCTGTGTTGCAACAGAGGATAGGTGATTTTTATGCACTAGGCCCAGTAGGACACACAATACCCTGTGAGTTTCTGTGTGGTCTACCACTTTGTGGCTGAGCTGTTATTGCTTCTAGATGCTTCCATTTCACAATGATAACACTTCAAATCCAGCAGGGCAGAAATTTCATGAACTGACTTGGCAAAGGTGGCATCCTATGACAGTGCCATGTTCAGTACGACCCATTCTACTGACAGTGTTTGTGGAGTTTGCATGGTGATGTGCTTGAATTTATTCAACTGCTAGCAATGTGTGGGGCTGAAACGCCTGAACTCAATTAGGAGAAGTGACAACATAAATGTGGCCACATTTCACAGATGTCTGTAACACTTTTGTCAATCAAAAAAGTAGTCAACTACTTTTCTGAATGATTAGTTAACCGGTAACAGTCATGCAACTCCTACAATATATATAGTGGAAGGTTGACTTTTTGTGATTTTGTAATATCAGCACTTGAGGTGAACTTCGGGTCTAAATGGATTGTGATTTATCTGAAGTGGTATAAATGTTTGTATTTGCCTTTTTTCTGTATGCAATAATCATGTCAGGCAATTCAATGACATCATCACGTCCTGAGATTTCTGGAGTTTCTGCTGTAGCCTTTTTCAGCCTTATTCTTGTTTGTTTTGAGGGGTTACTGACTTTTGTTGCTCTATTGCCTTTATAATATAAGTCTTCTGTGTACAGTAGATTGTCCCTGCACTCTGGAGGGTGTTGGTGATATCACTCTTGTTTTCTTTCATAGACACCTCTCAAGTCTCTGTGCCGGTTTATGCCTCCTGACTTCAAAGGCCAACATCAAAGCAAAAGCTGCCAGTGGGTCGCAGCTCCAAATAGTTACTGCATGCACAGGATAGGCAATCAAGTACTTTTCTACTGCTAAAACTTGTTTATTGGCATTTGATGTTTTTCACTTTGTACTAGTATGAACCTAAACAAAAACTCCTTTTCTTTGAAAGAATGTAAAAGTGCTGTATTCTGCAAAAATAATCATTTTGAATTCTCTGCAAAACCTTTCAGGAAGCAGTGAAAATGCTTTTTTTCTTTGAAGACTTATCAGCTGAACTGATCTTTTCAGTCACACTCATAAACTGACACGGGCACAGAGCTGATTTGAGCATGTCTTCCTTGAACATAGCTTCATTATCTCTTTGTACCCTTCTCCATGGCTAAACTAACATTTCCTACCTGCGTGAGTTTCTGGTCCTCAGACATGTGGCTCCTGACGAAGCCCATAACGTCTTTGTAGATTTCACTCAGCTTCTCATTGTCACCATTCAGTGGAGGCACCAGTGAAGGGCTGCAGAATAGAAAACAGCAGAGGGAAATGTTACTCTAAACGGCATGCGTACTGGTAAACTTAGACAGAAAAGACCACCCTGATGAACAGACCAGTAGAAAAGTCATTAACAGTTGTTACATTACAAAAGCTTTTTTTTCTTCTATAAGTTAATGTTTTCTTATAACAGCAGTGTTATGTACTCACTTATGCCAGTTTCCAGTACATTGATTCAAACTAAATTACATGGTCTCTCCAGTGGACTCTCCAGATCTATATAAAAAACAACTAGGCTTAATCAGCAAAGACAGCTGAGGTAAACAATATTCATACATTATCCACCAATAGTAAATGCAACATGCAAGTACAGGGGGATACTGCATTATAATTCATCGCATGTGTTTAAGAGGCACTTCCAGAAGAAGCGTGACTGAGGCAGTTAATGTACTGTCAAGCTTTCACATCAAGGTGATAAAGCATGCTTTCAGTGTGCACCGACTAATTAAGATGTTACAGGCGACAAGTTTCATTCACTGTATGTGATCATAAACAAAATATACTGTTCGTCTTAAGCAATACAGTATACATCTACGACTGGCCTTAGGGGACTGACTCTAGTGCACTATTCAATATATTAGTTGATATATACTGAGTTTTAAAAGCGTGATGGTAAACATATCTCATACTGTTTGGTGCGTAATGAGATGAATTACAATGAACATGAACAAGTCATTGCTTTTTCGTAGACATTTATGTCTATATAATGCATCTGTATATTTCTACATATAATATCTATACTTATTTAAACATGTTTTAGTAATATGTCAGGGTTCAGGTTGCTATATATGAATCTATTATATGTATATATTATAATATACAGTAATGTGCAAAAGTTAATGCCCATCCTTTGTTTATTAAATTTCCAGTCAAAATGGTGATAAAGTACTACTTATTAATTTTTTACTATT
Source organism: Pygocentrus nattereri (assembly GCF_015220715.1). Taxonomy (NCBI): domain Eukaryota; kingdom Metazoa; phylum Chordata; class Actinopteri; order Characiformes; family Serrasalmidae; genus Pygocentrus; species Pygocentrus nattereri. The sequence continues at coordinate 39,004,181 of NC_051211.1, read as the reverse complement.
AATTTTGTAAAAGTAATTTTGGGCTATTTCTTTTGGTCAATTCATCATGAAATTTATACACAAATTTACACACAGAAAGGGACAACAGGCATATATAAATTATAACAAAAACTGAAAACAATAAAAAAGGAGATACAAGTTTTTGTTTCGAGAGCAGTGATACATAACTTTGTGAATGAGTGCTGTGCCAGTGCTGCACGGTCCTGTCTGTTCACTGTGTCTAATGTCTGTTTAATTGATCTATTTATTGTATTGTTTCATGTTTAATTATGTTAACTCTCTTATTTAACTCTTTACTCTTATGTCCGCAGGTTTGCACTTTGTACTGTTTGTTCCAAGTTGCACCTTGTTCCTGGAGGAATGTAATTTCACTGTGTACTTGTATATAGATGGAATGACAATTAAAACCTCTTGACTTGACTCTTGACTTGAAGTCTCATGTGTTATCACTGATTGAACTGAATTGAATCTGACTGAAGCCTGTATCTCTGTGGAGATTTCCATGCCTGTCACTATGTGTGAATATCCTTAAGCTTAGATTAGGGATGTATTATGTGGACTGAATATCTATATACCGTTATATCGCTGCATATCATGACTGCAATGTGCTGGCTTGTACCATTATGACTAAAATTATGTACTGATTTGAATTAATACCTTGATTTATCAGAACACACAGAGAAACTCTCATCTGGAGCTGTGATTGGTCGAGATGCTCACCGCGCACATCAAAAAGTAGTATAATTAGATAAAGGGCTCATTTGCATATTGCAACCTTCTGAGATATAGCAAACTCTAATACTCTAATAATGATTAACAAACAATGCAATCCTAGTGTAGATGTGAAGGTGCACATTTATTCTGAGTGAATGTATATGTATGTTTATGGATGTTACAATCTATTGTCTATTTTTATGTAGCTTTCATATATATAATTTGTATGTGTGTGTGTGTGTGTGTGTGTGTGTGTGTGTGTGTGTGTGTGTGTGTGTGTGTGTGCATGTGCGTGTGTGCCTGTGCGTGTCTGTGTGTGAGCTTTGTGCCTGTCCTAGAGGGAGCACCCCCCTGACTGTGATTGATTGCTTCAATCGGGACGCAGCAGACATCCTGGATTAGAGTGCTACGTGAGGAGACTGTTCTCTCCCTGCAGATCCACTCATCTACCTGCTTCTGTCATCTCCCCTCTCTCTGTCCTCCCCAGAGATTTCATCTAGCAACAGTTTCTCCTCCAAAATCACAGATCCCACCTAAGTGCCTCCTTCTTCTGGCCCTAAAGTATTACAGTCTTTAATGCAGGACTCCTGAGACTTTTTCAACTCGGCTTACTTAAAACCGATCACGTTCCTGATGTTGTTTTCACCATTTCATCACTTTCATCTCAGCTAATCTGACTGACATACAAAATGGACAAGTAGAGAAACAGGGAAAAAAAATAATGTCCTCCAGAGAGCACATAACTTACAGGACTTTAACATGAAGCCATAAAGTATATTACTTTACTGTGACTGTGGATGCCAAGCACACATTTTCAGACGTGGTTGACTACAATGTACTCAGGAACCACTGACAAACTGGCCTTTATCCATTACGTTGGATAAAACTGCACCGCTTGCTGTTTTCTCTCTTAGTTCAGTTTATACTTCATGGAATTTAAAGGCACAGACCTTGTAGGTTACAGGCTCACACAGTAAGTCAAAGCCAAGAACCACTCAAATATTTATAAAACCTCTTAAATTCATAGGTTAATTATATTCTAAAGCCACGATCACACAAAATGCAAGTAAAATCTGCCTGATGAAAAAGGCAATTCACTTGACTGAAAAGAATGCAAAAATGAATTCACCCCAGGTAGCGATACATTTCGCTTTACGGTGAGTTCATCTAGGTCAACTTTAACCCCATGAATTTCTGAACCCTAGAAGCGTCAATCAAAAGAAAACAAGAGGGTGAGCTGTGGTATCGCTGGTCAGCCTCAGTTACTAACACAAAAAAAAGTAGTTAGCCAGGTAACATTAACCATTTACTGAACTATATGTTCCCTCCAAACCACATCACATCACTACTGCCTGTACTTGCCTGACTTTTGCACCACTCTCAGGAACAAAACAGATGGGCGACAGTCCAGTGCGAACATGGCTTAAAGCTTATCATTCAATAACACCATCAGAAATAACACAAACTCACTGAATTATTCTTAAGTCACAGGAATAAGAAATGAAAGCCAACAATGCAGACAGCCCCTGACCATTTAAAGAGTTAAAGTTAGATAGGTTTCATCATGGCTATTATGAATTAGACCAGTAGGTGACGGCATGTTTGGAGTCCAAATTTTGCTTTTTTAGTTTTGAGTTGAAGATATGAGGCTGTTTGCTGACAAAAACTAGAACTCCACAGCCACCCTAATCTTTTATTTAGATACATGCCCAAATCTTCTCTCAACCCACTCATACCATATCCAGGTCTTTAATAAGGTCACGCAGACTTGGTGATGTGGTTTAAGGCATAATATGACCAACTGTGAAAACAAGTCAAACTACACAGTGTTGACACTTTAGACAACAGAGGTATGCTGCTAAAATCTGACTCCAATTTAAGTGCACGCATTTCACACAGGCACAAAGATGCTAGATTTCTTTTGTAATTCTGTTGTTTCCTTTAATAAACAACTGTTAATCTTGAAATTTCAAACTGAAGATACATAATTTTAATTAGGAATGTGCATAAATGTGGTCAAGAGTCAGAATTTGGCAATCTCGTGCTGTGCGATTTGGGAGACTATTGAGTTCTAGTGTTTGTTAGCTACATTAGCCTTATAGCTCCAGTGCTAAGCTAAAGAAGTGAAATGTGGACACCAAGGCCACTGATTACATCTGAGGTAAGCAGTAAATTGTGTACTTTTTTATTGCCAAACCACTCTTTTAAAGATTGCATTGTCACAGTCAACAGATACCACAGCTGTCCTGTCAACTATTCATAAATTTGAATATCGTACACTAGGCCTCTTGTATAAATGTGTATGTGTAAATGAATGCTAAATGGTACCTGTTTGCTGTAGTGTCATCCATGTCTCTCTGCACCACATCATAAGCATCCTGAAGAAGATCCTACCAGAGAACAAGGAGCAAACTTCATATTCGGTGGCTCTTATAAAAACCAAATGGTCATTCACATTATATACTCTATAGACAGGGTAAGATTTTACGCAGTTTGCTCATCTCCTTCCTTCTAGTTTATGATCCTTCCAACCACAAATATTCTGCAAATTCAGAAATGATGAGCCACACTGGGGGGAAAAGAGAAATCTCAAAAGCAGCTTGTTAGGAGGTTAGGCTCCCTCTACAGTGGATGCTAAAGACATCTTTTGTATTCTGAGAAGTGAACTATTTCCTCCAGTTATCAGAGTATGAGAATGATGATGTGACAGGAGTGGGCACTGATAAGCCTCATTTTCAAAGCATCATCTGTGCCAACTTCAGCCACAGCAGTCCTCCAACGAGCAAACACAATTCGACTGTCCTCCCTGAGGCCAGGAGAGACTGGCACTCCCCACAGAAACCTTCTCAAGCTGGAAAAGAAGGATTAAATGATGGCATCTGTCCTTAGAGAAACCCATGTGGCAGATATTGCTGGAAATCACACCTCCTCCGGAGCACACCTTTGTGCTGTTGTCTGATAAAGAAATCTCACCTCCAGGTCCTCTAGACAGTGATAAACAGCTTTCATATTGGATGAGGCCCTGGAGAAAGGATCTTGCTTATGTAACAGGCTATGCTATTCACACATTAACAAGGTTAATGTTACTAAAGGAAGTCTAGGCTCAGGGGAGTTAAGGAGAATATAGGCTGAGGCAAAGACGTGCTGCCAACGGCTGTAAGAAATAGGAGTAATTGTAGCAGAAATTGGAAACGGTAAGAAAATGACAAATGACTCTGAGCATAAACCAAAATTTGCAGTACCACTCCTTACCTCCTCGAAGGCAGTTCCAGATGCGTTTAAGTTGGTAAGCTGGGATGAGTCCAGTGAGCTGCAGGGGGTGTTATTAGCTGGTTCTATCCAAGTGACAGCACTTTCTTTCAGTGTGCACTGCTGGACTGCAGCCCTTTGCTCTGGAGGCAGGCTATTCCACAGGCCTGAGATGGCCTCTGACACCATAGACAGGCCCGTCTGGTCTGGGGAGAGGATTCCACTGCGCAGTAAGAGCTCTAGAGTCTGCCTGTATAAAAAGAGATATCTACACAAAGAAACAGTTTCATGCTCAGTTGAGTGAAAATGCTTATTTACGCTTATTTATTTATATGGTTATTCCTCCTTTCTGATTTTGTCCTCACCTTATTAGTGAGTAATAGAGCTTGAATGATGTGAAAATTCAGACACAATACTGATTTTGTATGGAGTTCAGAATTCTAATAACCAACAGTATTGACTGATACAATTTTATATGACCAAAAGAAATTCCAGTGGCTGTGCTTAAGGTCAACCTTAAAACAAGATTTGTGTCCTGTAACTAGTTTATGTCTCGGGTCATACTGAGCATGATTCATCATCCCAAACCGTTTAAAAGACAATCATCAAACTTCAGTTCACAGCATACCTCAAAAAGGTCTATTTTTAGACTACATCGCGGTGCACCAGCTGGCGAAGAAAAATAGTATTAACCAGTAATCACTAACTCCCATTCCCACCACCCCTCCTAAAAATGATGAGACACTATGCTAAAAATATAAAGCTTACAAAAAGAAATGTACTGAACATGTGGGACAACATTACCTTGGCTAATATTTTGAGCTTTGCGCTCAAAAGAACTCAGAACTCTGCAAATACTCATTTGCTGGCGTTTTAGTTTGGTGGCACTAAAGGCAAACAGTTCTGGAGGAAAGCAAATTAGCTGGCTGTAATGAAAAAATGATTTTCACAGATACCAGTAAATCAGTGGAACCATAATTTTGGCTGACTGTATCATCCAAATGATATATCAGCAGGGCCTTAAGCCAAATTACTGAATTTGAGATCCTCAGTCTGATGAACTCACCCCTCAAACTCCTGGATGCTGTAGGCAGATAACCCAGAGGACTGGGACTGCAGTGCTACATCCACTTCCTCATCAGCAGAGTCTTCCTCATTGCTACATGGTCCTTGGTCCACATCAGGCACATGAATTCTATGCCTGCATCTACAGGTGTGCAAACTGATTAGGAGAAAATATGTTAGCAGATTAATTAACAACAAAATTCTAAACAGTGGTACAGAATTATATGCATTAAGAATATTAAAATGTTCCAGTACCTAATAGCAAAGCCTAACTGCGTACAGCAGGTAAAGGACTTGAACCTGTTAGAGTATTATACTATAAAAGAGTATTTGCTGCCATCTACTGGTACTTTAAGTACTTACAAGCATTTGGAATACAGTCTCTTATACTGTTCTCGCACCTCTTCCAAACTCTTTGGTCCTCCATCATCTTGCAGGAAAACGGCTGCAAAAGTCAATAATTCAGCCATGATCAATAGCATAGATACAAAGTCAAAATGAATAGGAAATCATTATCTTTTTTTCCTGGTTAAAATCATTACATTTTGATTCAGAGAAAACAAGAATTTTGTCTCTTAATTGTATGGCATGATGAATCATACTTAATATAACCAGGACCTGAGCTAACAAGGTAAAAAAAACAATCTATATTGATTTCAGGTAGAGTGTAAAAGCTGATTAGTCCAAAAAAGTATGCGTGTTTATTACTTTACCTTTCAGTGCAAGTAATTTACTGAGGTAGGCCTCCTTCTCAAGTAGAAATCCCTTGGCATGATCAAGGATCTTCCACTGCAAAAACCATCATAAGCAATAACTTTTCTTCTCATTCACACCCAATTATCAAATTACACTGTTCTTTTGGTGCTTTAAGCACTCCATCTGTATTTTGATGTTTTAATTATCTTCATTAAGTCTTTATTAACTTCTTTGAACTGCAAAAATGACTCATTTAACTCTCAGGAACCACAAGCTGTTCTACAGTTCACCTCATTTTTTTGCTACAAAACTTTCATTTTAGTTTCACAGTAGTTATTGAATAATTCACGGTAGTAACTGAAATAACTTGAAGATTAAAGGTTTTTAGTGCTATTTTGGAGAGTTTTCATGTGCAGGGCATGATTCTGGAAGCTTCACAGAACTGCACCTACTTTTGGGTTCAAAACAGTTTTTTAGCAGAGCAAGCACAGAAAAGTACAACATCATTGTATTACTGGCTTATTGTGCAGATTATAAATGAGCATTTTAAAATACTGACAATGTTAACTGTGTTCCTCTCCATGACTATTAGCTGTGTTCCTCTCCATGACTATTAACTGTGTTCCTCTCCATAACTAACTCTTAACTGTGTTCCTCTTCATGACTAACTACTGTGTTCCTCTCTATGACTAACTGTTAACTGTGTTCCTCTCCATGACTATTAACTGTGTTCCTCTCCATAACTAACTCTTAACTGTGTTCCTCTTCATGACTAACTACTGTGTTCCTCTCTATGACTAACTGTTAACTGTGTTCCTCTTCATGAATAACTGTTAACTGTGTTCCTCTCCATGACTGCTGTGTTCCTCTCCATGACTATTAACTGTGTTCCTCTCCATGACTATTAACTGTGTTCCTCTCCATAACTAACTCTTAACTGTGTTCCTCTTCATGACTAACTACTGTGTTCCTCTCTATGACTAACTGTTAACTGTGTTCCTCTTCATGAATAACTGTTAACTGTGTTCCTCTCCATGACTGCTGTGTTCCTCTCCATGACTATTAACTGTGTTCCTCTCCATGACTATTAACTGTGTTCCTCTTCATGACTATTAATTGTGTTCCTCTCCATGACTAACTATTAACTGTGTCCCTCTCCATGACTATTAACTGTGTTTCTCTCCATGACTAACTATTAACTGTGTTCCTCTCCATGAATGAAACGGTTATACAGAAGTGCCAACAACATATCAGTCCCAACAACACACCAATGAGCGCAGAGCAGTAAAATAGTCCCAGACAACTTACAATATTGACTGCTTTCTTTTCTTTGTCTTTTTATCTTATGATGGAAATAACTATGAAAGAACACTGCAGCACTTCCTGCAGTATACTAGAGTTTATAAAAGTAGTGTTGCTGCCTCATGCTGTGCCATGTGGAAGCCTATGGTCTAAGCCTGTGCACTATATCTTACCTTTAAAGCATCTTTTTAAAAAACCTCTGAAATCTGAAAAAAAAAATTTCTTTTGAAGGAAACTGTCAGACTGCCTTTAATAACTTATTTATTAAGAGGTTGATTACACGGTTAACTGTTTCATTACCTTGGCAGGGGTCTTCTGAGTCGAAGGACACACTACATTTCTAAGGGACTCAAAGAGATCTGCTAAAGTGACCCGCTGGCAGGCCTGCAGCGCTGTTCCCTGCACTGACCGATGTCCAGAAGCCGCTTCCCTCTTCTTTCCCTGCTCGTTACAATGGACAACGCCTCTACAAGACATGTCTGCAGAGAAAAAGCCCAAGAGCTCAATTAACTTTAATGAAGGTCCATTTAAGTCCTTAACAGTATAACTCTGGTGTTAGTACACTGGGGATTTTGCTGTGTTCTGTTTTGTAAAGAAAAACAAATGCAGAGCTAGCTAAATGAAAGTTATTGATTAGGCTAAAATACAGTAATCTGTAAATATGATTTCTATTAGTTTATATAGGGATGATCTCAGAATTATATTGGTATCTGCTTTTAATAAATCGGCATCAGACAGATGATCAGATTTGACTGATATTTTATGTTACTTGCTGGACGCCAAGCTACTGTGAAGCTAATTCAGGTCTCCCCAATTTCTACACTTCATAGAAGTGTACGTATCAGGATCAGCATCGCCAACTGTACATAATAAATATCAACATCGGCCCACAGTTCCCATATCAGTGCATTCTTGAATTCAAATACATAGAGGGGAGTTCCACCAATTATTCAAAATTTCTAAATAATCCAGTCCTTCAGATGGGAACTCCGAATGTTGTGATGTGAAATGGTTCATTGTAGAGAAACTCAAGACGCAAGACTCCTCAGATGCTATTGATTTATTTACAGTGGTAGTGATAGGAACCAGACGCCTGAAGATTTTAATCTCTAAAAGCTCCCACACACAAAGTTATCACACGAATGCACTGCCTGATGTCCAAGACACCATTTAATGATAGTTTTGTGATAATGCTTTGGCTTAAAATGCATATTTTAATCCATGCATGGCAGAAGGGTACATGTAGAGTGTTGTAAGACAAAACCTCAAGGAAAACCTTATTGATGACATTTTTACCACCATCAGCATTACATCTCAAAACTCAGAAGACACGTGTAGGTTCACTGGTCTTTTTGTATACTAAAAAATCTGTGTTGCAGTCATGGTGACCCCCGGTCCCTATCACCACCACAGTAAAGAAATCAGTATTGATTCCGAGTCTGAAGAGTCTCTGAGTTTCTAGATGAATCGTTTCACACCAAACCACTTTGAGTGACTGTTTACATCTCCAAAAATTGTATTTATTTATTATTTAGACATTCTGAAAGACTGGTGGAATTACCCTTTAAAAACTGGTTTTCAACTCCAGCCCTGGAGATCCGCTGCCCTGCACATGATCTCTGCCACAAACAAACCAGCCCACGAAGAGCCTGATTAATTCCCTGAGAGCTGGATTAGGTGAGCTGGGAAAGGGAACAGTTGGCATGCCATCTGCCATCAATACTGTTTTTCAAAAGGTATTACGTGTCAGAAGTATTAATTATTGTCCACCCCATCCAACAAACAGATGTGGGGTTACCACACAGCAGGTTATACACCTACCTGTTGTTAGTAATGGATCGTTTATTTCACTCTAAATACTAAATATTAATGAGTAATGAGAGTAGTAAATATCTGTATCGGTGAGTGAACGTTAGGTAAACGTCAAAAACCCGTTAGAAACGTTTCCCTTCTGCGGTTTTGAATTCCAGTCCCTCACAGTAACGTTAGTTTTAGTAGGAACAGTGAGTGATCAACATTGAAGCGCTACTGAAACACGAAAATGCTTAAAACAGTGGCTTTAGATGGGTTTACCACACCTGCAGCGACTTAAATATGTGGACTTTCGCAACCAACACTTGAGATAGCCAAGTCAGAGAAATGAACGCTCATTAGGGTGGGTTAGCTAGTTAACGTAGCTTAGTTAGCGTTAGCTAACTGAGCCGATGAACTGACGTGTACGAGCCTTCAGCATAACTCATGTAGCTAGCTAATGTAGCATAAGCTAACCTTGGCGAATATAACTTAGTAAACGAGTGAAAGGCGAAATTTTAGCTATATTTGTTACTGAAAACTTTACAGGACATTTTTCTGCACTTAGAAGGCGAAATACCCATCTAGCTAGCGTTAGCTGGCTAATTAGTTGGCTAGTTAGTTAACGCTAGAAATTTAGCAACAATTTCAGCCACATATCCAGACTGTAGTAAATAAAGTCAGTCAGCTTGTTACGGACAACTGACCTTCTGAGTTTGACTTTAGTTTATCAGTGGACCTCAGTTTCTTCTTACTGAACATAAGCAAAAACAAAGTGATGTGAGCTTCTGTAGCTGACTAAGCTAACTGCGTTAGCTATAAAGCGGCGCCTCAGATAGCTGAGCGCTTCAGCCTCTGCGCTCGACCACGGAGACTTCTCTGTCCGCCTGGACACCAGCTTGCATTATTCAGTGTTCTGCTGAAAATCTTTAGTACTCCTCGATGATTAGGCTTTGAATTTTGTGCAGTCACTTCCTTAACGACAAAATCAGTTATACATGAGTAAAGTGCTTTAGTAAAATCAAAAAGGATATTCAGCGACTATGATAAACAGTATTATATGCACTGGGAGAACTAAATGCCTGAAGTATACAGTGATTTCAGTTAAAGTTTACTTTTCATAGGGTTCAGTTCCAGTTCTCCTACATAAAATGCATAGTCAAATTTCCATTTGTTCTTCACTCAAACCAGTAAACTCCTTTAAGCACATAAATCAGGTCTGCACACCTCCAGTCCTGGATGGCCAGCAGCACAGTTTGGACGTGTTCTTCACACCTGATTCAACTCCTGTGTTAAATGGCAGGTTCAGTGGGTGTGTTTGAGCAGGGAACCCACCAAACTGTGCTGGACACTGGCCCTCCACGACTGGAGCTGTACACTCCTGACACAGGTCATCTGCAGCAATACCTTCTCAAGCTTGCAAGGGTAGATCATTTGTAATAAGCGCCTGTGAACAGTTGAACACTTGTAACAACACTTTCTTTTTTCTTTTTTTCCCCTTAAATTTCTATGGTTTGATTTTAATGAATGGTGATTTTAAATGGGTTGCTTGCAAGGGGAACTCCAACGATCAAGTTATTCATTTCACAGGGGAGGGATACACGAGGGCTGTTTAAGGCAAAATAGTCCCCAGAGAACGCTTTCTTTCAAATTGACCATTGTTTTACCATCATGGACGTTACATATAAAAGCTCGCATGCGGGTTCACTGGTGGTTTTCAGAAGTAATTAAAATGGCTATATTTGCATTTTAGACATTGGGTCACCTGGTTCCCATCACCACCATTGTAAAGAAATCTTGATGTCAAGTGCAGCTTTAAAGGGCCCATATCATGGAAAAAATGAATCTTCCATGATCTTCCGCATTCACCTTAAACTTACAAGGAGTGTTTCAGCCAAGAATGCTTAAAAATACAGGACAGCCAATCACAGCAGAACTCATTTACATATATCAGTCTTGAAGATAGAGCAACAAAAGCAGTCTATTTAACTTATTAAAATCCCAGGCTTATTTCATACCAAGTCTTGTTATCCAGTTGCTACTGGGGATTCAGTGCAAACTGGTTGAGCTATTCTTAGGTTATAGATGTGTGTAGTAAAACAATACACCTGCCAGAGGGCCCTAGCCATGTTGGGGGTTAATCATAAGGGATAATGAAAGGCTGGAAATGACTATGTAAAAGTGAAGTATATCTGTTTTTGGTACACAAACTCTTACAAAAGTCATAAGCGAACCCGAGAAACTAAATAAAATAGAAAACTAGCATATTGGGCCCTTTAAAGTACAGATAATGCTAATCTATGGTCCGTTTAACTGCAGCAAGGTTCTTCAAGGTTAGTATGTCCATATGGGAAGTGATCTCACACAATTTAAAGGTTACACCACTGTGTGATGGTCCTATGAGAGCAATAAGTGACAAATTATGTCCAATTATGTCCTTCTAACCACTCACCACCGTTATGGCCTTTTATCCGAGCACCCATTTGCTGTGAAGAAGCTTTCAGGGTGATTAGAATGGATTCAGACATGTCCGGCCTGAATCGCATTGGCCTGTCAATCTGTGCAGAGCTCCTTATTAAAGGGTTTGCAAATCATTCACTTCAAAACAGCCCTTCAGATTATGGATTAAGCAATTACTTTCCCTGTGTAAATGTCATGACTCTGTAAACAGCCGCTGCAGGTTATTGCACTGTCCCCTTCCTTCATTACAGAGACAAGGAGAAGCTTGAGAAGCTAAAGCTAAACATTCGATGCACTGTGTTGTGGTGGGCACCATTTAACCCTGCATCTTCTCTAACATATGGCTAATGGTTTTTTATGATTGCAAAGAACCAAAATTTGACTATGCCGAAAATTAGGAATGCAGCAATACTGGAATTATAGGCCAGGCCGATATCCAGTATTTTTCATGTACTTATTTGCCAAAACATCAACATTCAAAAAATGTAGATACTAGGACTTGGACTCAGACTGTAGGATTGGGATTAAATTACGAAAGATTATTCATGTATGTATGTATTTATTTATGCCTGCTCTACTTTTCCAGACTACAATGATTCTCATCAAATATCAGTTTGAAATATCGGTCAAATAAAAGCATCTGTCTGATGACTTCATTTTTTTTCAAACAAAAATCTATTGTTACAGACACAGTTCTGACATAAATGTGCATCCCTGCTGAAAATGGTAGTATTTATAATTCATTAATGATGAGTATTTCAATTTTCACATCTCTGTTCAACATTCAGAGCAGCACAGTGGCGTGGTGGGTAGAGCTCACAATGAGAAGGGCCTGGGCTCAGTTTCCAGGGTCCTTTCTGTGTGGAGTTCGCATATTCACCCTGTGTCTGTGTGGGTTTCCTGTAGGTACTCCGGTTTCCTCCCACAGTCCAAAGACATGTGGTCAGGCCAATTAGACGTGCTAAACTGACCCTCAGTGTGAGTGTGTGTGAATGTATATGTCTGTCTGCCCTGTGGTGGACAGGTGACTTGTCTGGGGCATTTCCTGCCTTCCGCCCAATGACTGCTAGGATGGGCTCCAGCAGCCCCTGCGACTCAGAAGGATAAGCGGCTTAGAAAATGTGTGTGTGTGTGTGTGTGTGTGTGTATTAAATATTAATTTTTTAATTGAATTTAGTGTTACATCAGTGAATAAGATAATATTTTATTAAACATAATATGTGGTGCCAAATTACAGACACAGTAGGCCATGCCGGCAAACTGCCAAAGAATTTGAAAATGGTGACTTTTTCAAAAGATATTTTTTCCAGTCCAGTTTTCCAATGGAATATATTTTCCAAGGGCATATATTTACATTTACAGCATTTGGCTGATGCTCTTATCCAGAGCAACTTACAGTTTGATCATTTTACACAGGTAGGCCAAGGTGGTGTCAGGAGTCTTGCCCAAGGACCCTTATTGGTATAGTGTAGGGTGCTTGCCCTGGTGGGGGATTGAACCCCAGTCTACAGCATAGAAGGCAGAGGTGTTAACCACTACACTAACCAACCAACCACATGTCAACCCTCACACCAAACTGTGCTGGACTGCAGCTCTCCATTAGCAGAACTGGTGACCCCTGCCAGCAAAATAGTCAAACATAAGTAAAAAAGAGAGAAGTGCCTAAATATTTTTTCTGAGGGAAAAAACACTGCTAATGTATTTGTTTTAAATAAAATTACATTTTTAATAAGTATTATTACACCGTCCCAGAGAATCTGTAGAGAGGCTCTGTTGGCCCTCACCCGGTGGTCGTGCCATTATGGCGCCCTCTGCTGTTCACACGTTTTCCCGCCACCACATACCGGCAGGACTTCTACCTTTTCAACAGCTAATGGTCCAGCAATGCTCTATTCACCATTCTGACACCATTGCTCCACAGACCAGTAACATGTATCCTCCACTGTTGAAAGAGTAGAAAAACGCCCATCAGTGGTGACCACAGTTGCTCCTGCCCGTCTCTGAGGGGTTCGGTCTGAAGTGAGACTCCTGTGCCTTTAAGCAGCCTGTGTTGTCCTGCGCTGCAGGAAGTGTGAGGGGTGTTCCCGCAGAGCCGAGCTCTTCTCTAAAGCAGACGGAGAGGAACGACCATGTCTCACTCCTCTCCAACTGTCATCCAGTGTCCGTAAAATGACAGCGGGAGTGTGACCCCGCTTCTCTTTCACCCCCCGTTTACTCACTTAGTGAGGACAACTGTGACTTTAAAGCACCTTCAGCCCGCTGTTGCTGTGTCTCCCTCCCGCATCCAGGTCTGTTCTCTCCTCGCCGCTATTAGACTGTCATGAGCTCAGTTTGGGGATGGCGTCCTTTCCAGGTTACGGTAAGACGGCGGTGCCAGCGGAGGAGGAGAACGGCGAGTTGGACCAGTCTCTGCAGCACATGCTAAAGGCCATCGCCGACGAGAGGAGCCGCCTGAACAGCCGGCAAGAGATGAGCGGACTGGGTGAGTCTTCATTCAGCCTCCAGCGCCACTGCCTTCATCGGCTCCTAGTTCAAATTTTCCGTTCCACCTTAAATGGTGCGACAGTTGCATTCTGTGCCTCTGGGGCAGAACGGAGCTGCCGGACCGTTTAAGGTGGAACGGAAAATTCGAACAAGAATTCAACTTCAGTTTCGTTCAGGCTAGCTGCGCTAACACCACTAAGGACAGCCTTGCCACAGAAATAAAGCTCGCTGTGGTCTCCACCGAGGACGCGTTCTGTTATAAAACCAACCCAAGTCCTACAAAAACACCTGTCGTGTGTCAAAACAAACCTGAAAACACGCAAGACTGTCTGGCAGTAGGACGAGTTTAGCTAAGCTAAGCAGCGCTGATGTTGTTGTTGGACGGTAATGACGTCATGCCGTTGAGCTCCACTGTGCTGGTCGTGAGGTGAAAGACAACACTGCCTATTTCTCTCCAGATGGACTGAATAAATTGTAAGCCTCAATAACGGAGCAACATGTTGAGTGCAATAAATGCAACATTTCTGATGCCTTGGTAGTAAAAAGTAAAAGAAAGCCCCTGAGGTAACGTCAGAAGTGGCCTGCCTAAGACAAAGCAGGCTGTGCTACACCACAAAGCACTTTTAGCCAGATAAACAAGGTCATGGTTAGCATACAATAATGCTCTGTGGCAGTACAGCAGTATATCAGAGGGGCATTTGGGCCTAAAACTAACGTAATCTGTTTTGAAGTGTTTTTTACAGTGTTGCATCCCTTTGCTTTTTGTCCATGATCAATATTCTCTCACTACAGTATTTGGCATGCTAGCCTCATAACAGTAATGTTAGTTGTGTGGCTTTCTTCTGCATTCAACAGCTAGTGGGGGGGGGGGTGGTGGTTCAAAGTTCCTCATTATCAGAATATATCATAAGAGGATGGGTTCCTTAGCCTTTAAAACAGGAAAAGCTCTCTCTGAAGACTAAGCAGCACAGATGAGAGAGGCGAGCAGACATGTTTACAACAGATGTAGCACTGATTACATTGTTCATTTTGGCCAGAGTGCCCCTTTGTTATATTTAAGCAGGCGTACCGTGCCAGTGTAGTCTTTCAGTACTCATAAAGGCAAGCACTATGAAAGGATTCCTTATTAGACTTAAAGTGTGGGGTTTTGAAATCATAACATTGGATAAGGGCATTATGAATGCAACAAAGAAGATGACTGTATTTCCAGCCTGGGTCTAAAATCCTCTGAAATGACAAGGGCTGGCACCTGGCCTGCGATCCGGCTTTCATTCAGTTTGCATCCTGCTTTGCTGACCAGGTGTGCATAATTACATTAAAAGGTAAATTATCATATGAAGGGGACGGTTTTTAAATGAAGCCCTCTTCAGTGTTCTGAGGCGCAGGGCTCATAAATAAAACCGCATTCAAAAATAAAAAAACGCAACGCTCCCAGCCTGTTCCCGGCGGAGCAGTGCCTGTTCGCAAACTTCCCGTTTGTAGGCCAAGCAGTGTGCCTCTTCTTTTAGCCGAGGTACTGGCGCTTCTTCATGTCGTAGGCTATAATATCAAGGGAATGTTATACAGATTATACATAGTCTGAGGCTCAGCCCAGGCATTTTCTGAGGGAACTGAAGTCGCTGTTCCATTCCATAGGAGCAGAATTGCTTATGAGAGCACTTTTGTGCCTTATAGTAATGTTTAACCAGCATTCCTCTGCTTATAGGGCTGCTGTTCAGCTGATTCTTCTTCAGGTCACAAGGCTGGTTATGCTGGAGGCTTCTCTACCACTGTAGGAAGCACTGCAGTCTCTTCACAAGGCTGCACTAACTCAGTGGCCCTGTCTGTGCATATCAATTACCCAGTCCAGTGACTCAGGCATTGGCTTACTCAGGAACTACAGTGTGTGTGGGCCCTAGTGAAGAGTGCTTACTAATGCTAACGTAGTACAGCAGTGCTTTCTTTTTCCCTTCAAAAACTATGTTGGTATTCACTTCAAGTATAAACGCACTGCGCTATGCAGAAAACGAATGCAGTTAGGTATGCACGTCTGTAAAGTAGTTGTTCTATATAGCTTCACTTAGATCTAACATCCCTGTTCAGTGCTACCATCAATGAGCCATATAAAATACTGGCAGCGACTGGGTTTGGTAGAACATATGGGTTTGGGGTACCATTGCCTTCTGTCCCACTGAGAAGTCCTTCTGGCTTTGGAGATGGGGAGTCATTCACCAGCCAGGGTGTGCTTTATCCTGCAGAAGAACGGAAATGAATCATAGAATAAGCTCAGCCCCGAAAAAGGTCAATAAAAATACTGTACTAATACTGTAACTGAATGAAGTCTCGTTTCGTTTGTTTTACTGCAGTTTTGTAGTCTTTTTGTTTGGGCCACTTCATTTGCTCTTTCATTTTGTCCTTTTCACCACTTTCTGGCAGTGCTTGTTACAGATTGACCTGCTGGCCAGTTGGACCTGCCCTTCCCTCATTTAGTTCACCCTCTCTGAATGACCATACCTGCTGTGTGACCCTTCAGGGTCAAACTTGTTTTGAACAATACATAAAATAATAGTCCGAAATAGTCTGCGGTTAGAAGTAGAAGTGGCAAGGCATAATGGGACCTTGAGTGGCTGGATTTCAAAACATAGTGCGATACGCTGTAAAACCTGTAGATAAGAACATAGAAACAGTGAGAAATGCATTGGGTGATCAGCTAAAAACTGAACAGTAGAGTTTAAAAGGCCAGGTTCTGGCAGAATAGCAGAGGTCAACCCGGGACCCTGGCCAGGTTTTTCTGCAGTGTGATTGCTGGAAAAATAATCGGTTTACATCCTTTGCATAGATGAGAGTTAAAGTGAGGACTCCAAAAGATGCTTATGTAACCACTTTGTGTTCAGTACACATGGGTATCAAGCTTGGACGATAATGTAGATTTAGGTGAAAGATTATAATCTGAGGAATTATGTGTCACCGTTTACAAGTCCTGAAGTACCACATGTGAGGGTCTTGCTTTATATACTTTAGCGTACATTTCCTCTGTATATAACTGCTGCATAATTACCATGTTGTTATTGTCTGGATTATCATCAGATATTAGCTAGTATTGTATAATAACCATATCGCTGCTGTCAGAACAAAACCTTGTATCTCCATTTTTGTCATTTTCCAGTGTTTGACAATAATAATGATACATAATGATGCAAGGTTTTGTTCCGAAAGCAGCCAAATGGATTAGCGTTAAATATTGCTACACTATTAATATGCGGTGGTTCACCACAATAGTTTGGTTTAAAATGAAAATCTTGTCAAACGGGCATGTTGACACTCTTTGGAGAGCAGATCTTGGTTTGTTTCATTTGCATATACCCCAGCATTATTTGCCAGACTGAAACTTTAGGTTGTAAACTTTCTAAGTAGCATTTAAAGTAGATTTATGTGCAGTTACTAATGTTCTGCTTGTATATCCTGTACTTAAATGCAACCTTTTCTATTGTGTACGTTTTAGATCAGAATGATTGCACAAAGGTAATAATTCAATTCAGAAAATAAAATAACTAATTTGCATAATGTTGGCATATATGTTTTCGATTTTTTAGAATGTACGTTTTTAGATACGCACTGACATTTTGGCTGAAAATGGTGAAAAATGGCACTTTAAGTGTTCCTCCGAAGGAGAAAACGTGCCGAATATTTTGGTCCAAACGTAGATTAAATAGGAATACAACAAAACGTCATATCACTTATGATGGGAATAATAACATAAACAAGAAGCAGTTTTTTCGCTCTACTGCATCGGTCAGCGCAGACGCGTTAAAGCAGTTTTAGTGCAACTATGTGTATGGATTCTACAAGAGACATTAGACATTAGATGTCTAGTATCAAGAGGAGGTACAATGCTTAAAAACCCTGAAAAGAACCAGAATCAGACTCTGAGATTTACTTGAAGTTTACTTTCATGGTAAAACCAACTACATCATCAGCTCAATGTCAGATAGGTGGTAAAATGATGCTGTGCATCGTTGCAGCATACAGGAAAGAGCTTGAAGATGATTTGGCTTCTGACTCTGAAAGGTTTAAAATAGAATAGTGATTTGGGCTCTCAGTTGTCAAATGAGGTTTAAGGCTCTCAGAAGCCCAGGACCAGGACATGAGTGTATTTAAATGAGCCTCTGAGCTATTATTAGACTGGCGCTTCTATCAGTGTGTCTGGTCGGTGCACTACATCATCAGTCGGTGTGTTATGGCTCCTCTAGTCCTTTGGCTCTGGTTATTGGTGCTATATTTGCTATATGAACCTGAGGCAGATTCTCAAAAGATTCTGCTATTTATACACTGTTTCAATCAGAGTTAGTTGATTTTGCACTTCTGCTTCTCCTGTCACGAGTTCAGTGGTGTCACTTCGTCATGTTGTTTAGCCCTCATGATCTTGTTAACTGCCTTTTCACATGTTTACTCTTCAGGCTGGTATCAGTGTTTTGTGGTAATACGTGTCGTGAACTTAGACTTCTTTTCTTTATCTGTTTTGTTGTCAGTAGTAACTTAAGCCCAATGATTTTAAACATCTTTGGATCAATGTAATTGAATGTGGTCCTACAAAAATCAATTACAGATGCTTGGCAAGTAAAAAAAACAACTTAAAACATATCTGGCTGATTTTAATAAGACATTTTGTCCTGTTGTCCTTGAGGTTTTTGCCTTCATTTAACGTTTTAATGCTGATGCAAAATAAGCACCATTTCGGCCTACATTTCTCCTTTAATAACATTAATTGTCAATGTTGTTGCATTTATTTTATGTAAAGCGAAGATTTCCAAACTTTTTAATGACAGTATGTAGAAGTAGTGTTTATCTCATTGTCCACCTGATCTTTTGTGAAAGACATTTTCAGCCCACTTTTATCAGTGTCTATAATTTTTTCCATCCAAAAATGCAATACCAGACCATGATCAAAGAAGGCAAATACCTAGGCCTGCATTGTTACATATCATTACCTACTGAAGTGAAAATTCTTGGCCAAAACAAAAAAAAAAAAAACGAAGTTCAGGACACACTAAGCTGAAAACCAGAAAAGTCTGGCGATAAATTGGAAATCTGATAAACTTAAATAGAATGAATTTAAAATGATTACAGTATGTAGTTTCTAAACCCATGTCAACAGATGGTGTCAGTTTGCTAGCAGGGACCTTCCTTTCCACTTCTGTTGTTTTGTTATATTCTGCAGGATGCTTCAAGTGAATTTTCAGTGTCAGCTTTAAGCTTGTAGTGGAGAAGTTCTTGAATTATATTCAGCATGAACTACTGATGATGATGATTATTATTATTATTATTATTACAAATCACTTATTTAATGTCCCTCATAAAACTGAGAAATAGTGCCACATCCCTAACATTTTCACTGTTGATCTGCTGCTTTTTTGAACATAACGATTTTTTTGTTTTTGTTTTTTTTTTCATTCTTTTTTCCTGTTTTGGCTTAAAACCGAAAGTGTAGCTTATGTAGTTATTGTTTAAAATAATGAACGATGTCCTTCAGTAAAGTGTTACTGCTTCTTTTTCATAGTAACATAAAACACAGTAGCACAAAGAAAGCTACAATTCCACGTGCTGATCCATTGTACTGTTGCCTCTTTGGAGTCCTGTATTTACAAGCAAAGTGATGTGTAATGCATTGTTTATCCTTCCTCAGAAAGCAGTGTGTGCAGTGGTCATTGGCTGGAGTGTCTTGTAAGATGGCCTTTGTACTTCACACACTCACTCTTTGTTATCCCATTGCCCCAGTCATCTCTCACTGACGTATGACCCTGCTTAAATATTTCATTTTCAGAGCTGCAGGCTTCCAAAGGCTCCTCTTAATGTGCTGTTTAATTCATTGCCCTGCTAACATTAATCCCGTCACAGGAAAGGCCTACTTGCTCTGACATTTGTGCTGCTCACAGTCCTAAAAATTGTGCTTGTTAAGTGTAGTTTTTATCATGGTAGCGCAGTAGTCTTTTTTATTTGATCTAAGGTGTCTAAAATGTCTGAGCATCTTTAATCTGCAGTTCATTCCTGCTTAGTATGTACTACATACAGACTAGATAAAAATGAAAGCCTTTGAAAAGTTTCAAAATTCAATATATAATATACCCTTTCAGACAGCTGGATTTAGCACTATGGACTGTAGCAGTACGTCCTATTTTTAACGGGTTTGTTAAAAATTAGCCTGTTCTCCAAACACATTCAGCCTCGTCTTATATTTATATAATATATAAATATATTAGCTTATATTTAACATGTGTTCTGAAAACCACTTAAATATGACAGCGGGTTGCCAGAGGAAGTGAAAAGGTTTGGCGAAAGCTCACTGCCCTTTTTACTACTCTCATAAACACAGCTTGCTGAGCAGAGCTTTCTGGCCATAGCTCTTCAACCCTGCTCACTGTCCAGGAATCACACCTTGAGGGGAAATTGATGAAGAGTAATGTTTTTAAAGACTGGCACGTCAAGTCGGCCTCACACAGTCCTCACTGCCTGACTCTCAGCAGCACTAATGTTAAACATATTGATCAGAAGCCAGTCAGAAATAACATGCAGCCTTTTGAGCTCTGTCAAGAGGAAAGAGGTATGTGTGGGCGCACATGTTGATACACGCACTGACTGGCCATTTAATTAAGTACACTTCCTCATTTCTATACCTTTGGCCAATTTTATCAGATCCGTTTACTGTGCAGACGCACTTTGTAGCTCTGTAGTTACAGACTGTTGTCCATCTGTTTCTCGTCATACTTTGTTACCCTCCTTTCACCCTGTTCTTCAATGGTCTAGACCCCAACAAGACCACCACAGAGTTGGTATCATTAGGTTGGTGGATCATTCTATAGTGTGTGTTGTGGTGGTAAGAGTGGATCAGACACAGCAGTGCTGCTGGAGTTTTTAAACACTGTGTCCACTCACTGTCCATTCTGTTAGACACACCTACCTTGTTGGTCCACCTTGTAGATATAAAGTCAGAGACAGCAGTTCATCTTTGCTGCACAGTTTGTGTTGGTCATCGTCTAGTTTTTCATCAGTGGTCTCAGGACGTTGCCCACAGGATGCTGTTGGCTGGATATTTTTGGTTGGTGGACTATTCTCAGTCCAGCAGTGACACTGAGGTGTCTAAAAGCTCCACCAGTACTGCTGTGCCTGATCGACTCAGACCAACACAAACCATGCTATCTACATACATCAGCAGAGATATTTTTCCACACCTCCAAAGCTCAGTCTTAAAATTTGGTTACATTTTCTGCTTCAATCCCAAACTCATTCAGTGATGTTGAGGTCTGGACTCTGGGCTACACATCCTTTCAGACATGACGTTGAGGTGACGGATGGACAGAAACACCTGTGGATTTTTCCCAGATCTGAAGCAAGTGTGGAGCTTGATTTTCTCCTCCCTCTCAAAGAGGAACGCTTTTAGTAATAAAAATGTTTTAAATGGTTTCAGTGAATCATCAGTTGGTTGGCTTGATGATGTTCTTGCGTTATACTTCTTGCAATTGCAAGAGGGAAGTACAGATGCAACTGCAATACAGCATCAACTGATGACCCAAAAAATTAACTGTAAAAACACTTCATGTTAACATCATCTAAAAGGACTAAGACTTTCCAATGTGATTTTATAAAACTGAGCTCAGTGGGCAACACGACCGTCAGACGTTAGCATGAATACTAACATCTTATTAAAACTACAATCAAAAGTAAAACACTTCCACATCACGGTCAACTTTACAGCTAATTCTGTTTTAGTTTAGCTGAACGATATGGTTTTTGTTTCTCAACTAATCGACTAATCGGAGTTCTGATAGACCAGCTAATCGATAATGATGATTGTAATTAGTTGCAGGCCTAGTATTTTTAAAATAATAATTCACTATAATATGATGATCTTGCTGATGAAGAAGTTGCAGAGCAGCTCCTGCGCTGTACTAACCATGTAATTTCCAAGATTTACACAGTATCTTCAAATTGTTCAGACCAGTTCTAGGAACTACGATAAACAACTTTGAAGTTACTGTGTAAGTTTTGGGGTTTAAGGGGTTAAATGTTGAAAAGATTCAGGAAAAGTCACCTACCAACATCTACTGTAACCAAAGCACCAAACAAGTTTGTTTTCACCGGGTGCTACATGGCCACTTGTTTGTGTCAGTAAAGTTGTGGTGGGGTCAAATAGTTGGAAATTAAAAGTTTAGTTTGTACTGTCAAAAGCAGTGGCTTTGAACATAAAGATTACATAAAGTTGTGTCACAGTTATAAAATAAATTTTCACTGTAACTTGTTTCACATGTTCATATTTATTAGTCAGTCACACAGTGACAGAAGCCCATCAAGCTATTTGACTGTTTGCAAAGTCCCACTTTCCTTAGTTACGGTTTCTACATCCATCAAACTTCTCTCTCTTTCTCTCTCTGTCCACCCCCCCTTTTGTCTCTTTATGTGAGACTGAAGTGTAGACCATTATCTAATTACGGTGAGAGTCAGTCTGGGCTGCAGTGGTGCCCTCTTTGTCCTCCCCGCATGCTCTCCGAGTCCAGTCTTAAATTGTATCGGCCTCTCCGTGTCCCAGCGGCCCCTCTCTTTCTTTCCAGTTTAGGACTTTGCATAATTGATGGCTGGTAATTACCACAGTTCAATATTGTGTGTGTCTGGGAATGAAAAGAGGTGTGTGAGCTTAGTTATGGCGATGTGCTCAGTCACCGTGGATTAAGTTGGTTGCTTGTGAGCCAATTTGCTGCCCAAAGCGTGGCGGGCTTGTGTGGTGGTCGCACTCGCTCTCTGAAGGAATAGCAGAGGTTTCAGTGTGCAGTACAAAGCCAATCACAGAGCCAATCACAATCACTGGCAGTTGAATATCATGTTAGAGCTTCACAGTGTGCCGTTTGTCAATCATGTAGTAGTAGCATCTTACAGTTATAGCTGATAACACAGAATGCAGTTTTTGAAGCCACAGGCATATAGGATTTTATTCATGTTTAAATGCAAATTTTTGCATGTCCAATTTAAAGGTGTGATGAAAGGGGCAGATTGTTGAATAAGATCAGAAACATTTTCATACATCCTTGTATGCTCGCTTGAGGTGAATAAGCACTTCTGTTAAAAAGACATCACACATATCCATTTTTGCCTGGCTGTTGTTAAAAAAAACATGAGAAAAAGCAGCAGATACCAGTAAATAACTATAACAAATAACTGATGTACGACAGAGATAAGATGCCTGACTCTGATAACTGGTCATTTCCTGAGCCGTTACGTTTGCCGCTGCTTTCTGTTTCCACACTCCTTATGGTGTCAAATTTAAAAGCCATTAAAACAAAAGAAAACAGCAACAAGAGTTGCTCAGTCACAACATTAAAGATTTGTCAGAAGTGTTTGTATGAATATGACAGAGACTTTTATTCTCTTGGAAAGAGCTGATGGAAATGAAGCCTTATTCATATTGACAATTTGGTTCAGATATTGTCTTGAATTTTGTTTGACAGCTGGGAGGAAACCTAAGGAAGCCCATTTGCACCAGGTAGTTTTCTTCTTCACCGTTTCTGGCAGCAGTATGTCAAAATATAGTATTACCTTAGTATCTTGCAATAATGGCTTATTTTCACAAAATACAGACTTCAGTGAATATTGAATTTTAAGCCATTATTTAAAGATGCTAAGTCAATATTTTGACTTATTCCAGCTATAAACAGAAAAGGAGATAGATGGAGACCACTTCGTGATGGGAATAGGTTTCAGTAGAAACCTGAATATTGAATGTTTTGTTGTCTGCTGTGAGCATTCTGACCAATCAAGGATGTTTAGGTGACGATCCAACAAATGCAAGTTATTTTCGAGTAAGTAGTAGGAATGCAACTTAAATAGGAATTCTGGCTGATGCAGATGCTGAAGCCAATATTTTTCTTGTAAATATCTGCCGGTGCCGATGATTGGCAGTTATAAAATTTAGAAATAATGGCTAAAAGTAGCTGAATTAGCTAAAAATATAACATTTATTTCGATAGATGTACAAATGCAGTGAAATTAATAAAATGCAGGTATTTTAGAACAGTAGCCCAGCATTGGTGAAGCATTCTGCCTTCTAACATCTGCCTGATGCCAGTCATTTTTTTAAGCAGTTATCTACCAACACCGATATGGTTGTGATAACATTTTTCATCCTTAGAAAATGATGCAAGCCAGTCTTCAACCATGTCACGTTACTGATTCATCAGTGTGTCTTTAATATATTGCAAGGCATTTGACGATATGTAGCAATACAGTTGCAATACTACCTTCACCATAGTTCATATCGGCAGCCATGATCAGTGAGTGGTTATTATAAAACTTCCACTTTTTCCTCATCCTGTAGTGGAGTCATAGGGTTCGTATGCCAGGCTGCTCTGCTCACGTTTGCCCAAATCAAGGTCACCCCCTCGAGACTCACTGGAATCCGTCCAGAGGTCATCTCTCCTTTCCGTTTCCACACCCCTTGCAACAGAGCCGTCCTGTTAATGAGAAACAGGAAAACATTGATTTTCTGTTCTCTGTTGTACTTCCTGACTGAATACCGAGAGGCATCAGTTCAAAGGCTTTGGTGGACAAGTTTGTCCACATTCTTTGATTTGGTGTGATTATTTTAAAACGTATTGATGCTTTCTGGGGACTGTTTGATCTTTTAGCTTGTCTCATGAACTGTCAGTGTTCCACATACTGACATTTCAGATGAATCACCTTTACGTAATCTTTCGCAGTATGTGAGTTCTGCAGGTGTGTATGTGTGTTTTTATGCTCTTACTGACTCAGAGCTCTTGAGAGCTACTGCTTTGAGGAAGACAGCATTGATTTGTTGACTTTCCACTCAGGGTGTGTGTGTGTGTGTGTGTGTGTGTGTGTGTGTGTGTGTGTGTGTGTGTGTGTGTGTGTGTGTGTGTGTGTGTGTGTGTGTGCGTTTTTTCGTAGAAGAGGCTGTTCAGGCATCCAGAAATAAACACTATGCCCAAAAGTCACTTGATGTTGTGTTGCAGTTCACTGCGAGTGCAAGTTCTTCACATACATCTCACCGTGTGCAGCCCATCCCTGTAACATTTACATTCCTTAAATATGGTCTGAACAGTTGCCAAGAAGCCTTAATCGTTTTGAGACACATTAGGTTGGTCACTGCATCTTTTCAAACTGCTTGTCATGCAACGACAGCAAAGAACATTTTAGAGTAAAGTTCCAACCCTCTGATCTGTGTACACGAACCAGCAGACACACACTGTTGGCTGGCATCGCTATAGACTGACAGCCATCCTTCTCACTCAAAGACAGCAGCTTGGCCAGTTGTGTTCTCCTGGGCCCTTGACCACAGATGGCTGTGGCTTTGTCAGGATTTGATTTCAGGTCTTGGCACTAGGCTGAAACCTTCTTAGCCAGTTGGAGCTCACAGGAACCCATTGTATTCAAGTCTTAGACTGTAGGCCTCACTTGATGACTCTTTTTTTAGGTGCCACTGTGCTCAGTGAGCTCCAGTCTGCTCCACTACATTCTCTGCTGGCTACTGGTGCTGCTTAGAGGTTGGACTGTTCCACGCACTTTCTGATGTTGAGCTGTGGTGTGAAATGCCCCAGTACCCATCAGTGCTGGCTCATCTGTGGCTATTGATCTGAAGCTGCTCCTGCTGCTGCGAAGGAGAGGCTGAAATAAATGTGTGCTAGACTCTGGGCAACAAGCAGGATTGTATGCAGTCTCCAGATTGGTATATTCAATTGAAAATTGATACTATCCGAACAAAGTGTGGCCTGAAGAGATTAGCCCACCAGCTGACCCACAAATGCAAATTGGCTTACAGATGCATTCTCACTGCTTACTGTTGCAAGGTTGGGCCAACTTTAGAGAACATTGGTAAAACTCTATTCAACTTAAAACTTACTGAAGCTCCAAACTTTTTCAAGCCAGGGCTGACATGTACAGGTAGAGCTTTTCCCCAAGACCCAAATTTTTAATGAAGTGAAATATGCAGACTTACCAAGAAAGTCTATAAGTCCTTTAGCTTTCAATTTACTTTTACTGAATATGTTATTTCAATCAACAAGCCCTAAGGCACATTGTTATAAAAGGAAGAAACATGCATAGGCCTGTACTGTTATGTACTTATTAAGATTGTTAAATACAAAACTATCAAATAATGACAATACTTGAATTGTAATCCCTTTAGTTTGACCATAAGTGTGAACACAAAGGTTTCATTAATATTTATTTGGACTATACATGTTTTATTTACACTTCTGATCCATGTTGTTAACTCCATTAGATTACAAACTGACAAACTGGAATGTTGTTCCTAGTTGCATGTATCATGCGGTAAGCAACCACACGCGCCTTCTAGCATAATTTCCAAGTAACAGAAGAAAAAAAAATGCACCATTGCAGCTTCCTCGCAACACACTTGTCCCCATTCTGCAGCCCACCAGAGTCATAACCCACAGCTTGAAAACCACTGTTGTAGGTCACCACTCTGTCTAGAGAAACTTACTGCATCAAAATTCGAAGTGGTGGTGATAGGAAACAGGCATCCAAAGCATTTAATGCTGGGAGATGCAGTCTTATCCACAAAGGTCTGGTGTAACTGCAGTTTCAATCCGACAAAGGAGGAGTGCACCTGACTGTTCGAAGACTGAGACCAGTTGACTAAATAAGTAAAATCTATTCAGCTTCTGCTTGTTTGGAGTGAAAACCTGCAGCCACAACAATCTTTTATGGATAAGACTCGAAACCCCTGGTTTAATGCCTATAAAAGCTACATGCATGCATTACAAGGCAAAATAATCTCCAAAGAGAACGTATATTTTTTCAAATTGAACTTTTTTCCATTATCAACAATATAAAAACATGTGTTGGTTCACTGGTGTTTTTGCTTGAAAATAAAATGTTGCATTAGCATTGTAGACATTTCTCCTCCAGTCACTCTGAATGGGTTTTAGTTTCGTAATCATTAAATTTAGGTGTTTCATTCTTCTCATTGCCAGGGGTGTATAAAATCAAGTACCTAGCCATGCAGTCTTCCACAAATATTTGTGGAAAAAAGAGCTCACTGAATTCAAGCATGATACTGTAATAACTGTAATGGGGTGCCATTGTGGAAAGGCAATTCGTAAAATTCCTTCTTTCCTATATATTCTACAATCAAGTTTGAGTGGTATTATTGTGAAGTGGAAGTGTTTAGGAACCACAGCAACTCAGCCAGGAGGTGACAGATCCTGTGAAGATACAGAGCATAAAAGTCACCAGGGCTCTGCTGTAGAGTTCCAAACCTCCTCTGGCATCAACAACAGCAGAAAAACACTGTACCCACTGTAAAACGATACCGGTTGTTTTTTAGGGGTTAGCCTAGACCCTTTAGTTCCAGTGAAGGGAAATCTTAATGCTTCAGCATGCAATACAGTTTGGACAATTGTTTGCTTCCAACTTTGTGGGAACAGTTTAGGGAAGGAGGACCTTTTCTGTTCCAGTATGACTGTACCCCAGTGCACAAAGCAAGGTCCATAAATGACTGGGTGGGTTTGGTGTGGAAGAACTTGACTGGCCCTCACAGAGCCCTGACCTCAACCCCATCAAACACCCTTGGGTTGAACTAGAATAGAGATAGTGAGCCAGGTCCTCTCACCCAACATCAGTGCCTGACCTCACAAATGATCTTCTGAATAAATGGGTTAAATTTCCCACAGACACACTCCAATATAATGTAGAAAGCTTCCCTGAAGAGTGTAAGCTGTTATAGATGCCAACTCTATATTAATCCCTTTGGATTTGAATGGGATGTCATAAAAGCTCCTTAAAAAGCCCCAATACTTTTGTCCACATGTTGTATTTTTATAGGCAGGCTTGGTGTGTATTCAGGGCAGAATATTGAAGTTGTCTCAAGTGATTGCCTGTTGGCACACTGTCAGTAATCCCAAAGCAGAAAATAAATAGCGCTTCTGTTTTGGGTCAATTCCCATCAAGCAGAATTTCAGTTCCTTACCTAATTTCCTGAAATTGCTTCCTTTTTTTTCTCACCCATGTGACCAGAAGTCTGGGAGGGAGTCATTTTTAACTCCAAACTAGATAAAACACCAAATGAGATAAAGCTGGCCTAGGGCACAAACATCCCTGAGGTGTAAAGCTCTTGATGTGTTTCCTGTTTTTTCTGTTTTTCTCTCTTTAAAGGATGAATTTTGAACTTTTCCTGAGTTCCTCTTGTGAAGAATGGTATAGAAATTCAGTGTTTGCATATGAAGACTCTCTGGATCTCAGTATGCCTCTTATTTAGGTCTGCAGGCTAGAGGTAGCATCGCCAAAAAGCTGTATATGGCCATGTGCCTCAAAACCACAAAGAGTCGTCAACTAGCAGCATCAGCTAGTGAATCATCTTGATGGCGTGTTCATGTTTAAGAAGGGTGTGACTGGGATTATTCAGTTAAGAGTCTATTATCATGTGTTTTTCCTCTACATACATCTGTTGTCAGTCCCATATGATGGCATCCAGGCAGAAGTCTGGGTGCAGAAGTTTTGATAAAGCAGGGTGAGGTCTCACTTCTGCGTCAGTGATGAGGGTCCTCTTACGTAAGTGATCTTTCAATGGAAAGGAGAGAGTTTCACTCAGTGAGGAAGAGGTGGAGTTACTGCTTTGGTTTTCTACCCACAGAAGAAAGTGCTTGTAGAATCTTAATGAAGTAGCATTTAGTCTGTGAAATGATTGACATCAAGAGTTACAGTCATTCACACTATTAAAGGGGAATGCCAAATTCTCAGATTTCTGTAAAATTGAATTTTAATGTAAACAAAGTTATTCAGAGTGGTTTGATGTGAAATTGCTCTACTCTAGAGAAACATACAGGGCCAGAATTGTTCACAGTGGTGTTGTTAGGAACCAGACATCTGAAGTGTTTAAAACTTCTAAAAGCTCCTGCAGAGAAAGCTGTTCCATGGAATAGTTACAAATATGCTGCCTGATACATAAGACATTAAGCTTTTGTTCATTTGAATGTGATGTTTTGGCCTAAAACTTGTATTATTTAAATCTCGTAATGGTGGAGAGGTACATGCAGGTTATTTTTAAGGAAAAATAGTACCCAAAAAGCATTTACTATTTATCAGCATTACGTATAAAAACTCAGAAAGACATGTAATTTCACTCAGTGTATCGGATCGTTAATAAAATGGCTGTATGTGCGTTGTAGACATCACGACCCCAAGTCATTGAGTTTCTGTACAATGCAGTATTACACGTTAAGCCACTCTGAGTTACTGTGTTTACATTTCAGCAATTTATTTATGGAGATCATTTTGAAAAATCAGTATAATTCCTCTTTAAATACAGGTTAGAATTTGCTTCTTGGCTTCAACTTACAGTTCTAGGAAACTCCTTTACATTTTGAAGAGTGGTTCTTTAAAGACCCATCCACTGAAAAGCTCATTAGGGACGCCCACAAGTGGTTCTTCTCTTGAAACATTTTTTGCCACCATTATTTCAGAATTTTTTGTGGGACTGAAAACTGTGCTATGCTAAGAGAGAACTTTACCATGACTGTGATCACCCTGTTAGATTTGGTTGACAATACAATGGTTGTGTGATGTATTTTGCATAATGCATGCTGGGTATTATAGCAAGAGAACATGGAAACAATGAATGAGGCTGAAGGATATAGACCTGCACTGCAGAATACCTCATATCACAATAAACATATTAAACTCTAGTTTTATGCTGGAATGAACCTTCAATTATCACTATATGACAAGGCTGGGAGTTAAATAGATATGTGTCATTTACTGGCCTGATTGTGCAGGTCCCTGACTATAGACGTGGCTGTAGCATGAGGTTCACAGCAGGAGAAGGCAACTGATATATCGTATCTGATTTAAAATTGTAGAGCATGTTACTGAGGAACTAGAATCTTCTCATAAATATTTGCCTTGTAAATGGAAGTAAAACGGCATAATATAAATCTTCTATTGTCCTAAATAATGCAGACATACTGTCTGGCTGCAGTTAATCATTAAGTCCTTCCCCTTTGGGACTTGACCGATCTTGTCATGTAAACATTATCTCGTCAGCATTTCAGATTGAATCAGCCTTTTTCTTGTCTGTCAGTGGAATGTGTAGAGCTGCACAAGGTACTGGTTGTTAATTATTGTGATAATGATTATCTTTGCAGTAATGATACCGTCAAGCCTAGCACTATGTAAAAAGCCTTCACTCAAATCAATGTTTGTTACTGAGTGCTCTAATAACATTTACACAATTTCTGTTTATAAATGAATAAATAGCCAATAGTATGCGACACCCAACACGCCTATATGAGCTTGTTGGACATCTCCAAAAAAGGATTAATGTGAGTGTGTGTGGGTATTTGTGCCTCAAAAGAGCATTTATGAGGTCAGGCTCTGATGTTGGGCGAAAAGGCCTGGTTCATAGTTGATGTTCCACTCCATCTCAAGTGCGTAGAATGGGGTTGAGAGTCCCCACAGTCGAGTGCCACCATGCTTTACACCACACCAGCCAACGCTCGGCATTGCACGTATTGATCTTAGGCTTGTGTGCAGTTACTCAGCCAAGGAAAGCTTCTTCTCACAGTTCTTGTCATGGTGTTGCTTCCAAAGGCAATTTGCAGCTCCTATGGTAAATGATGCTACAGAAAACAAGTGATTTTTACATGCTGTGCACTTCAGCGTTTGTGTCATCTGCCACTTCGTGGCTGAGCCATTGTTGCTTCTAGACAATTCCATTTCACAATAATAGCATTTACAGTTGACAGATGTAGAAATTTCATGAACTGACTTGTGACAAAGTTGCCGTGATATAACAAGGCCACGTTTAAAGTTGCCACATTTTTGAGTTCTTCAGTATGAGCGCCAGTGTTTGTCTATACATATCACATGGCTGTGTATTTATATACACAGCCATTTGGCTGTACATGTGCTAGAACTTCTGAACTCAGTAATTAGGAGTGATGTCCACACACTTTTGGATGTCTCCATATGTTTATTGTGTGTATAGGTGAGATTGCTAGTGAGCCACCCACTTCAGCAGAGAAGAATGCTTAAATAGTGAAATCATGTTATAGTGCAGAGGTGGAGGAACACCTGTAGGCCCTGCAGCTCTGTAAGGTTGCAGCTGAGCACCTTTTCACTACTGTATCAGCGTTTACGTGAGGTCTGTACTCAGTAACCCCAGCTGATACTGCCACAAGCCGAGACACCTGCCAAACGGCAACGCTGTTGCTCAGCAACAAGCACAGAATTATTCTGCTCTGAGTTACCTCACTTTCTTTGGGTTGAAGAGTGCTTAGTTTTCTCTCTCTCTATTTCTCTCATGTTCAGTACTAGAAATCCATAGATCTGTGATACAAAATATACTTATTTCTTTCTATAGAAAACCTCTGAACTCCTATCTATGCCATTTTTACTTTCTGAAAAATGCCACCTTTTCTTTGACACTGTTTAAACATTTCAGGTAGCATGGACCAATACAAATTTTGAGAGGCTAAGCTAAGACGCTAACCTTTGAATTGGTTGTTTTTTTTTTTTTCATTTTCCTTTTTATGTTTTCTTACAACAGTAATATTATACTAATTGTTAGGATTGTCTGTGCATTGTTTTTCCTAGTCTGTATGTCCTGTTTGTGTGTTTATATTGTTTCGCAAATTGTGTGTGCACTTTTGAAAAGGTAATACAATTGAATCAGTTTTTCCATCAACTAAGCCTGAAAATGATGTGACATGCTTGCAATCTTGGATGTGTTGTTCCATCCATTTTTCTTACATGCAGTTATGTAATTCACAAAAATATGGATGGAATAAAACAAAATTATGGATGGAATCACAAATAAATGTGAAACTTGAACTTGAAACATATTTAAGTCTTGGCTAGTTTTATAGTTTTATTTAAAACTATTAAACACAGTGTAATGGTAATGTTGGGTTCTTGCCTGTGGTATTGAAAAACAAACAAGCAGAATACAATATTAGGATTTCTTTCTTCTGCACCTGTTCAAAGCAGTGACTGGTGTTTTTACCACAGATTTTATTTTTTCCAGGATGCTTTAAGGATGACAGGATTGTGTTCTGGACGTGGATGTTCTCTACATACTTTATGGAGAAATGGGCTCCACGACAGGATGACATGCTGTTCTATGTGCGACGGAAGCTCTCTTACGTCAGTGCAGACAACACAGAAGGAAAAAAGGTAAGAGAAACCTCCTCACTGCCCTCTACCACCTGCTTAAACACAGTACACAACCTCAACAATCTCAGCCTGTGTGTGAGTGTGAGTTTGTGTTACATATATATATGTTAATAAATATTACATTAATAAAATCAACAAAATGTGTAATTTGACCAGAGCTATTCACACTTTGCATATAACTGTACACTGTACAACTGTATAAAGGTATGTGTGCATATGTATTTGTCCATATGTACTTTTTTCTTATGTTTATATTTTCTTTTATTTATTTATTTTTTCTTTATAATCCCATGAATGGCAAGGGTCCAAACTTTTATTGCATCCTTCTGTAAGCTAAACATGTCTCAGAGAGTTTGAATTGCTTTAGGATGCCATGCGTTTGCAATGGTACAAGCTTAAATGAATCAAGAAATCACATTCAAAAGGATTCTCTAGTTCAAGAACTCAAAGCATGTCATTCTGGAACAACAGGACAAACTCCTTTACAACAGCAGGTGTGTTGTCACGTCTTGAAGATCAGGTCAGATTTACTGGTCTGATCATCATGGAGAAACTCTTCACAGAGACGAAACTTTTCCAAGCCCTCCAGTTCAGTCCGAGTTGAGAATCTGCCCCCCATGTGTAGAGGCCATTTGGGTTGGACGAGTAGCAAGAGTTGTACCAGTATGCTCCATAATAAGAAACAGCACAGTTCCCTTCATATGAATCCTGATCTTTGTCAAAGGTGGAGAACTTTGATCCACTGTGGTAAGATAATGAATCCCCTACAAAGCACACAGATGATGCATGAATTAGGGCTGCACAGTAAATCTCATATCAGTTTCACGCCTTTATATCTAAACAGTACCTGTCACAAAAGAACAATGTTAATATACGGTTAATATTATGTAACTGATTATTAAAATGAAGCATTTATGGAGGTAAAATTTCTAAGTAACGCTTTCAGTGAATCCTCCTCCAAAACATTGACATAAACATGACAAACATCTTGGCAGATGTCGTGTTGTCATTAGTTGGCATGATAGATTTTGTTCAGTAATATAACTGTGTGAGGCAGTTGTGACAGATGTTATAATGTTTAATATTATGACAAATATAATGTTTGATGTTTTGACAATTGGGGAAAATATCTAATTGCGCTTTTTCTTGCTAAAATTGCAGCTGCTGCTATTTTAATTGTGATTATTTTCTATAAATTCAGATTCAGATCTGTTTGGGGTTTTTTTTTGTTTTTTTTTTTGTCCAAGAAGACCAGAACATGCACATTTTCTGGCTTAAAGCTTAACACATTAATATAGTGAGTTACAAAGGCAGTAGATTGTGACATCATTATTGTAAGTGATTGGTCTAACTCTACAAATGGTATACAACTCTGTTATTGTGTTAAATTACTCTCTTAAAACGAAGGACAATGTTTTGAATCATGTAGGCTATAATTTTAAAAAATGCAGCTGTTGTGATTTGAAAATTGCTCTCTCTAAAATTGCGATTTCAATATAAAAATAATTCATCTTTGAGCCCTAATGACAACTAACACACAGCAAAAATGCTCATATGATGCAAGCTGTCATGACGACTCATGACCGCATATCACATCTGCCATTACAGGTTGATAGCATGATTGTTAGTTATGTTACAAGGTTCAAATAAAGTCTTCTACAGAGCTCTTATGACATACCTGCACCTCCATCTTGAAAACCATCTACATGAAGTGTGTAGCCATCCATCTCTGCATTGACAGCCATTAGAGAGATACCAAAGGATGTGTAATTAGCGTAGACCTTTGTTCCTTCAAAGTCCTCCATATCCACCCTCAGCTCGTAGTTCTTCTTCAGGGTAAGAAGATGGATCGTTTCAAGTCCTGCAATCAAGTAACAAAAAGGTGAAATAAACAAAGCATTTCTGCTGGGATTCCTGAAAGCTGCAGGACAAAAATGAAACTCAGCAAGTCGGTGACTGACTGGCTGACTGCAAAAACATTGATTCAAGTGTAATTCTTATTATTTTAGGGCCAAAACATGGACTGTGTTACCCAGCCAGTATTCTCCAGCTGCATGCCCGAACCCGTTCTTGTAGTGATCCCATCCTCTGTAGAAGTTCACTGTACCATCCATTCTTCTCTGGAACACCTGGCAGAAAAAACATCTTTAATTCAATGTTACCTGTGAGAAAGATCTAAAATTATTCAATATTATTGTTACAATAGAAAAAGCATAGTGCTACAAAACCTGCATTTTGCCACCTGAACTACTGCTCCATGTCTTACTTGGAAATATCTCTAAATGTTCCATTTTAAGCTCCAAAACCAACTTTAGTGAAGTGATTTTCCACTGGTTGTTTTTCCTTGCACTGGCTATTAGACTGAGTTAACATTTTTCTTGCTCTCACAGTAACCACAGTAAAAGGTGCATTACCGGTCCAATCAACTAATAATCCGTAACTACTCACTGTCCATTTTCCTCCATCAGTCTCCATGTCACAGTATACATAGTGGCCAGAGTTGGGGCCGGCAGGATAGATCAGATACACTCCACTGGTAAAAGAACTGTCGTTATAGATATCTGCACAGTCTAGAGGCTGGAACATCAGGCTTTTAGACTGGACCAGCATGGACATCCATAAGATCCCCAGTATTATCTGATTGAACAAATGGTAGACATCATTGCATGAAACAAAAGTACAAAATTATTCAGTTCTAACTGAGGGTTTTGGTTCAACATAATGGGCCTGATTCACCAGTATCTTCTTAAGTTTTTTCCTAAGTTTGTTCATGAGAAAGGTACTGTAGGGATTTGTTGATCAAATATATCTTTAAGTTATCATTAATAAAAGGTTTGTTAATTTAGGCAATTATTAATTTCGAAACTATTAAACTAGAGTACAGAGTCATTGTAACTAAGGCCCAGGCAGCCTTAGGTAGGAAAGTTAGGCCCTATTGCTTGTAGGCGAGAGGTGTCCGGGCCAGGCAGTGCTTGAAAGGCCTTAAGAGATAAGCAGACACCTGCATGTAAGAAATACTGCCTTGTTATTAAAAAACAAGTTAGCTTTTAGTGAGGAGATAGATAAGCAGGGAGCAGGAACAGGTTGTAACTCTTAAATAATTAAAAAAGCCATTATGGAGAAGTCGTAAAAATGGTCCTTGTCAGGCAAAGCATGGAGGTGTCAAAAAGTAAATTTAACATAGCAAATATAATGATAGCCAATGGAAACCCTAGGATGGTCGGAGAGGAGGAGTGAAGACAGCACCCTGGGGAGGGGCAATGAGCATATTCGAAAAACATTATAAAAACTGATGTAACGTGTTGAATCTTTGCATTTTTGGTTATCCGGAAGCTGACTTGTCACCTGAAACTTAATAAAAGCCTTTTCCTTCAAAAGAACCAACGGCTGAAATTTGGCTTTTCATCTTCTTCATTCTTGCAAGAAAATCTTTTAAACTTTTTGGCGGCGTTGCTTTTTATACTTTGCAAGAATGTTTTTAATCTTTTGATTTAATAAATTATTTTTTATATTAGGAAACAGATTAAATTAAAATTAGCATATCAATTAAAAAGTGAATTAGTTGTAACATAATATTACGTCGGAGACCCAGGGTGGAGGCTGGACTG
This sequence comes from Pygocentrus nattereri, assembly GCF_015220715.1. Lineage (NCBI taxonomy): Eukaryota > Metazoa > Chordata > Actinopteri > Characiformes > Serrasalmidae > Pygocentrus > Pygocentrus nattereri. The sequence continues at coordinate 38,968,638 of NC_051211.1, read as the reverse complement.
CTCTGGATCCCAACAGTGCTGAGAAAAATCGCATCAGATTCATGACGTGTTCTCGAACCACAGAACTGTTAACACCTTTGTGCTCTTGAGTGTGTGTAGATTCTGTTCTTAGCTAGGAACAAATCCCGAATAAGAAAACGTTGCTAAGTGTCTATGTGAAAACTGCATAAGTGTGTTTTAAGAAGAAATTTCTTCTTAAGTGCGCTTGATGCCCAATGTTCTTCCATTGTGTTCAGTCTTGGCAGGTTTCATTCGATTAAAATGAACCCAGGTGCAATTGCTCTCTTAGTTCAGTTCATTAGAGTGAAGAATGCTGCTGTGCAGATTCTGGTGCGCATCAAATAAGTGGACCAAGACTCCTTGAGGAGGTTGCTCTCAATCCATATCCACATGAACTCTAGTGCGTTTGGTTAAAATACAAACGCAACGTAGTTCATACAGACTAGGCATGTGTCAATATAAAAAATATCACAATAATCAACTAATGTCTTAGCATGGTTTACAATACTTTCACAAATATTGCATTTAAAAAAAAACACAAACAAACCCAATAATATTTGTCCCAAACTGCTGTTTGTGATACAGGCATGGGTTCAATTTTCATTTTAAAACCAACATTGAAAAACAGGAAAATGGGTCAGTTCCCATTTTTCGGGGGAAAAATAAAGAAATAGCTTCTTTTTACAGTTTCACACACTAATCATAAAATCTAATAACAAAGAACAATGGAATAAAGGGTCTTATTTTATTTATCTAAATAAAACATCTGAAATAGATGCGCAGAGTGCACTCATGGTCTCAGAAGCTCTCAGAAGTTTTGGAGGCATATGGACGCAATGGATTACACTTGTGATTCTGGCTGTTTCTGTGTGTAAATAACAAATAATTCTTATTTTTCCTTTATAACAAACAGCACAACAGGACCTAAAGCTGAACACAGAGTCTCACAGTGAGAATTTAGTTTGCTGTAATGGAGTTGCTGCTTTTAGTCTGAATGATGAGGGTCTTGGTGAAGAAAGAGATGCGGGAGATGCTACAGAATAACATAATAACACACATACATTTTAGACTAAAAGAACAACTACATTTAACAACATTAAACCACAATGTCGTCCCTTTTTACAGGGGCGGAGCTCAAAATGCAGCTTTTCATAACGTGCCTCTAAAGCTCCCTCCCAAAACAGGGGCCTCTGGCAGCTGCCGTAGTATTATAGGAACAATATGAACACAGGTCAGCTCACAACTTTAATTCTTAAGTCTGGAACTGTAACACAGTCACTGTAATGAAGTTGACATTTGACATTACAGGATTAATTTTTCTCATCTTTATTGACCAGCGTGACTTTCATTTCTCTTTGATTTCACTGTTAAATGGCAGGCGTTCTGTAGAGTCTCTTCCCCATATTGCTTCAGTTTTTTGCTGATAGGATAGCTACATTAGACATACAAACACCTATAAAAATGTCATAAAATCTACCAAAATGCTGGGATTTCTATTTTAAGTGATAGAAAAGCTCAAATTTGAATTTAAATAGATTTTACTACTGACAGTAACAGAACTAGAAACAAGAACTGACTCATGTTCCCGTTTTTGAAAATTGGATGACCAAAAGATACATGAACCCAGGCATACATGTATTTTGGAGATTAAATTTTCTTCTCCAAACTGTGTGGCATGTGAGGTTTCACCTTCTTGAGCTTGTGAAAGCTGACCTGGTCTTCATGTCTAAAAATCTCTAGTGAAACTACAACTTGTTTGACTAAATTGCAGTGATGGCATTTCAGTGTCCACAAAACACAGTAATTACTTTTTTAAATTTAAAAAAAGTAATTGCGTCTTTAAAATCGCGATGTACAGAATTACCGAATATTGGTGCAAACGCAGAATGAACCATGAATTGAACATAACTCGTTTAAAAATCTACAAGCTCAGTTAGGCCAGCTGTCTCCACATGTTCACCAAATGTACACCATAAACTCTTCCATATCAGTTATAAATGTTTTTTGTTTGCATCTTTTGGATCAATGTCAAACATATCAGTGTAAACGCTATTTTCTGCTTTAGTCTGCTTAAGAGCATGAAGCTACAGATATAAATACCCTCTTAGACTTTGAGATATGTCAAAGTGCATAGTCAGAAAGCAGTATACGACTGGACTTATTCGACCCAGTCAAGGCTGTACAGCAACTATGCTACTAAACTTTGGAGCATGCTAGTTGACAGCTGTACACTATTGTACAAACTTGGTTTACATACTGTACATTGTAGTATGAATTAAACCTTACCTTCATTGTTGTAGCTGATCACAGAGCCTCTTGTGAAGACCAGAGATTTTACTTTGTGTGTCTTCTCTTGGTTAATAAGTAGTGGCTTATCAGAGCAATGTAATAACATTCCCTACAGCTTAGGCAATGTTTACTATCAGTTTACCAAATATTGTGCAACTTCTTTTTCCCATCTTGCTCATGTTCAGGATTTCCCAATTTCACCACTGAATTAGTAGTAACACATGCACTTCTGAAACTGTAAAATAATAATCAGAAGATTACATTTTGCCACACAGGTTCCATAATATGTTGGATTTATTTCATTAAGACCAGTGATTCAGGAAATTATTGACAACGTTTTGTCGTTGGAGGCACATTTCAAATGCAATCTGTAGCGGAGCTGTTCCAGTAAAGCTGATCTTTTAATACATCAATCAGCTTCATAAGTCACAGTCCTCTTCTAGCTCTTTAGTAATCTCTTTATCTCATGTGGAGAATCATTCTAATGGTGCAATAAGATAAGAAATCTTATATATTGATTTCTTCTCATTATAAGATTTCATTACAGCATGTCCACAGGGTTCTGAAATCTGATTAATGATTAAGAGCGACACGTTGCACATTGTCTTGTCTTTTTCTTCTTTCAGCCCAGTGATTAGCCAATAGGGGCATATAAATGTAAGACTGTTTTTCTTTCCTCAGATATTAAGATAAGACATCCTTATATATTTATGCCTAATATATGTCTATTTTTTATTTTTGTGTAATATATGTATGTGCAATTTTATGTGTTGCTGTTGTAACACTGCAATTTCTCCTTGCAATTTTTCTTTAAACTTTAAGCTCACTTAACCATTTACTGCATTGTTCTGTAATGATTTACAAATGAAATAAATCATTTTGAAATGGGATGAATCTTTTTAATCACCCTGTATTAGTAATTCAGTGATCTGCCAATCGTTTTGATGATTAATCAGGTGTTCAGAGTTTTTGCAAAAAGCCCAAACACATAAGTTATTCATTTTTCAGTGTTACTAAAGAAGCAGAAAACATAATAGAAGGTTACACGTCTCGACAGTCTTGAAGACTTCGGGACTGTCGAAGTCTCAACAACTAAATCGAATATAAGTTTTCTTAGTATTTAGTGTGTCCACCCTTTGCCCATTATTACCGCTTCCATACTTTTTGGGAGAGTTGCTTTCTGTTTTTCAAAGAAATCTGCAGGGATATTATTTTTCCAACCTTCAAAGTTCAGTTTTAAAAGTTGGTTGCATTTTCTGCATTTTCGGCTGTTTCCTTCTCAGAAAGTTCAAAAAGTGCATTATCTTGTATCTAATCTCCTGGATAAATGAATAACTTGTACTTATTGGCCAAGTAGAAGGACATTTTAAAATATGCATTTTCATCATGCAAATTGCCAACTGTTAATATATTAATTATTAACTCCTTCATTCTTTTTTAATCAGGTAGTTGTGACAGACTTTTATTTCTCCAAGCTCTCTTCAAAATGATGACCTAGCGTTTTTTAAAGTTACAGCATTGCATTGTTTGCTTTGCTTTGCATTGCTTCTCTTATAGCATTGCTTCGCTAGCACGTTAGCATATCGATCCTTCTCCTTTCTTTTGGCACTAATCAAATGTCAAAGCAATCTCAATGCAAGTGATGTCATTTATATGACGCGAGTGAAAGCGCTCGGTCAATTCTGAACGTTTGCCCTCAACAGCACTGATTGATCTCTTCTGACAGCTTTGCGCTCCTGCAGCTTTGGCTTGCTTTGCAGCCTTGAGAGCACAGATTATTCAATTAACTGAAAGACAGCGTGGAAGCAAGAGATGCGCTTGCTTTGTCCTTTTCTATGACCTGTCTCAGCTGTGTACTCTTTCTCCGTTTCTTTGTCCTTTTTATTATCAGCATATTCTCTTCAGCGCTCTCTCTGTCTCTCTCTGTCTCTCTCTCTCTATCTCTCTCTCTCTCTCTCTCTCTGTGTCTGCATTTGCATTTAAATTAAATGGAGCATGGAGGAGCATTAATGAAGTTCATCCTGACTGTCTGTCTGTCTCTCTTACCTCTCTGATTCAAAGGAAATCTCTTTCACAGATTTAATGAGGCTGTGTTTGTAGAAAGACTGCCAGGTGTGTTGTAACAATGAAGCACATGCTTTCCTTTTAGTGAAAAAGTCTAATCCAGAGATGTAGAGAAGCATCTAGGGCTGCAAAGTATACCATTTGTTAATCATTATTGTAAAACTGGCTTTTGAGATACTGATATCATAGTGGGATGCTAATGAAATGCTAGTGAGCCCTGTAACAAATCATTCAATGTGATTGTCCAAGGGATGTCCAGATCCCGATCCCCTGGCCAGTTCAGGTATATTTAAATAAATTGGGCTTTGGCTGTATTAAAGGGGAATTTCACCAGTTTTAACAAAATTCTGAATAATTAAATGGTTAAGATGTAAACAAAGTGGTTTGATGTGGAATGTGCCATTCTAGAGAAAAACTTGGCGAGTCAGAATTGTTCAGTGTTGTTGAAAGGAACCAGATGTCTGAACAGTTTAGTGCCTCTAAAAGCTCCCTCACAGAAAGCTGTGTCTTAAAATAGTTATGAATACGCTGCCTATCTGAGACATTGTGAGGAGAAGGGTTTGGCTGGAAAACATCAGATTTTTCAACATCCATTCATGGTGGAACGGTACATGCAGGGTGCTACAAGGCAAAATAGTGCTTGAAGAAAAGGTTTTTTTTTTTTTTGTCCCCCGCCGTCACTTTTTTACTATCATCATTATTACTTATGAAACTCAGAAGACCTTCACTGTTTATTTTTGATAGTAAATTTTGCTGTATTTGCATTGTAAGTACTTTCTAAGTACCTTGAGAGCATCACTAACTGGACAGGACAAAACCTTTTGCAGTTGAATTAAGATAAGAGTTTAGTTTTTAGGGGGGGGAATAGCAATGAGAGGCACAGACTAGCTGCCTATCTGGACTTGAGAGCGCTAAACTCTAAAGAAGTAGCATGTAACCATGGTGTACTAATGGACTCTGGTCTCGAGTTTAGCAGTCATATCACAGCAGTTACTAAATTAGCTTTTTATCTCCTTAAAAATATCAAGTTTTTCTGACAAAAGCAGAAATGGAGAAACTCATCCACGCCTTTATTTCTAGAAGGATTGATTACCAGAGTCCCAATAGGAGTAAAAGTACTTACACTGGTTACCAGTCTGTTACAGAATAGACTTTAAGATAAGAGAAGATAATGCTTTATTAGTCCCATTAGGAACTAAAAGTAATTTAAGACACTATTAATGGTCTATAATTGGCTTAATAGTGCAGGACCAGCATGTTTTATTTCATATCCTACAATGATATGAGCCGAGCAGAACTCTGATCATTAGGAACTAGTCAGTTAGTCCTGCCGAAGGTAAAGACTAAATATGGAGAAGCAGCGTTTAGTTACTGTGCTGCTCTTAAATTGAGCCGGTTGACAGAGAGCATTGGAAGAATCCCGACACTGGTCACTTTTAAATCCATCTCTATTTCTATTTGACTTTGATTTAAGCTCAGTGTAAAACCCTGATAGCAGTTCTAGCCCTTCTCCTCTGAAACAGCACTTCATTATCCTAATTTTTAACCTCATTTTTAACTTTCTTGATTTATTTATTTTATTAATTTGATTTTTAATATAATGATTTTATTTTAAATATATTGTTTTTATCTTGTTTTTAATTTCTATCCTCCTTTACTTTTTAACTGACTATTTTCTTGTTTGTGAAGCACATTGAATGGCAGTAGTGTATGAAAGGTGCTATATAAATAAACGTACCTTGCCTTGTATACATCACAGCCTTTGGTTCCTATCACCAGCACTGTAAAGAAATCTGAGTCTGTATAATGAGCGAATCATCATTAAACCACTGCAGATGGCTGTTTACATCTTAACCACTGAATTATGCAGACATTTAGAAAAATCAATGGAATTTCCCTTCCTTTTGATTAGAAAAGCCCAATCCAGTTCCGATCTTTTGTTTCTTGTTTTTTGTTCTGCTTTACCTGCTTGGCCTCACCACTTCCGGTTTTAAACACCGCACAAACAAGACATTCAAATCTTAGAGAAAGGAACAGGTTGCTGCACGCATGTTACAGCAGGATGAAATTATAAGGTATTCTCAGTACTGTAAAATGGCCATTTCACATAAATAGTCCACAAGTTCAGAGTGTAAACATCATCAGATAAAAATGATGATATGCCTCTATTAAACACAATATAAAATGATCATGAAAAGAAGACAAAAAGCAAAGCATGTCAGTCCAGAATGCCACATTAGGCATATATTTAAAAAGCAACTGTAGTAGTAGCCTGGCATATCTTATCTAAATTATGTGATGCTTTTAACTGTGAAAACCAGGAATATGCCTTTTGACTGTTATTAATATTTGGGGATCCAAAGGCTAATGAACAGATGATCAGTTAACTGCAAGAAACATAGCATTTTCTCCTCAGTGGACGATGCACCAACATGTTTGGTAGTTTGTCAGAGAAGTACATTTTCACTGTTTGTGAGTCTAGCCGACATCAGGTTGCATAGTTAGCCCAGTTGTCATTCCTGTTGTTCATATGTTTATTTTCTTCGTCTTTCCATAAAAAAACGAAAGAAATTCTTTAATAGTGGTTTCAGTATTTGAATGGCACTGTGAACGGGTAACAGAGTACCTGTGATGATTGCAAGACCCCAAGGCCTCATACAATCACCTAAAATGGTAAAACTCCAAAGATTGCAGTATTTTAATTGGTGAAAAAATGCAACACTACTAGCAGTAAGAGACGACTATCAGTCCCATCATTATATTATGGTTAACAAATGCCACATTTATTCATGCCATCACCTCATTTTCCCCTCTGAGAAAAGGTAGAGCCTCCATGGCAACCACAGAAGAAAAAGAAACATATAAATAATTCCTAATGCTTGCTGCCACAGCCATTGTGTGATGCTGACATTTCACAGCCTCTAGTAATGTCTCTTCGAGGTACGTTACATAGAGACACAAATCCACGTAGCTTAAAATACGAAGAACAAAGAAATGAGAACATGAAGTAGAAAAGGTGTAGACTGCTACTCTGTAAGGGCACAAACCCATCAGAGCTGAGTACATTATCTCACACTCCAAACACTGTGGGCCTCAATTTTTCACGACTCAGTCAGAGGGAATTGGACCAGTCACTGCAGACAGGCAGGGAGGGCTCCGAGTCTCGCACTGCGGCTATCGCCAGGCCCTTAACAAGGGCCAATGAAGGACATGCAGTATTCTGAAGCCGAGTTTCAGAGAAGCCGTCTTCTCTGTCCTTAGCCAGAGGCACAGCTGCAAACAAATGAGAAAATGCCACAGTGACAAGGCACCTCTTATCTGATGTCTACTTCAATTACACTGGAAAGGATCTTGCTGTTTTGGCGTTCACCGTGCCGCTTTGGTCTGTGTTCTCGAAGCTGGAATTTTTTTTTTATACAGGAAGAATGCTCAGTGAGCATAAAAGACACTTGGAGAAAAGCATTTCTGCAAAAAAAGACCTCGCCATGCCCTGCCCAGAAATGTGGTCACAGTTGTTGCGAGGTTGGATGAGCTTTAAACAACATTGACAAAAATCCTGCTCAGCCTTGTGAATTTAGGTGGGAATTTGGATTCGCTACAAAAAGTTTCATTTTAAGTTTAAAGTACTATGTGTTTACATGTACTTAATACCCTGTTAACTACAGAAAATGAGATTTTGTCAGAAATTCCTTCACCACATTTACTTCAGTAAGTATGTACTTCACATGTACTTCAGTAATCAGATAATGAGAGAACTCTACGTGAGTGAGGTAATGATTGGATTTTTGCTTTGCACCCAGCTAATAAACTCAGAAGAAGAAGGATGTGATGTGACATTCAAACTTCATGATGCGGCTTCTTTTTTTAAACATGGATTTACTACATCTAGACGATGAAGAATATTCAAAATCTTATTGTTGTGGTTTGTTGCCATTTCACAAGTGCTGTGTTAAATGCTGCTTGCTGCCCTGTATTTGCACACATGCGCAGACTAAGTGAGTGAAAGAAATCTGTGTAAGGGTACAAATGTGCTGAAAAACCTGATGACTGAGCTAACATTCAGCTCTTTTCAAGAAATCTAAGAATGGCTTTAATGCGATCCAAGAAAAGGGACCATGCTGTTTAATTTGAGTAATCAGATAACTGCCAAAATTTGAAAATGATCATATTATCAGTCTGCATGTAAATGCACTCAGCATGTTTATTCACGTGCATACAAATATCAATTAAATGTCTTTTGACACTGATAAATTTAACACTCATTTTCCATATTTTGATCTGGACTGAAATTATTACTGTGTCTAACAATGTGGAACTGACTCACAGCTGGTCAACTGCTTTCATGGGGCAGAGAAAACAAGGCCACTATCACAGTCTCAGCTGTTGATTGTTTTTCGAAAGGCGTTCCTCTGTATGGGTCACTTATCCTAGTACAGTTTTCTTTATATGAACAGTAACATGCTCTGACTTGTTTGATTTGTTTAAGCCAATTGGGACATATTTAGGTGCATACTATGATGTCTTTCGATTGACTAGTGTCCTTGTGTTCACTTCAGATTACAGCTGGACCAATATATCAATTAGTTTCATCACTATCAGCAGAAATATCACAGATAATGCACCACAAATCAGAAACTTTTTGGTTGTGGTGTTGTTGGGAATGAGCTTGCAATCCCCTGGCAATAGGGCAGGACATTGGATCAAGGGGCACTAAACTTCCACTACCAAGCTTCTTATCCACTGCCAAGTTTCTGCTTGGTTACAATGAAAGCCTTCAGCCACACCAGTCCTTTGTGGATAGGACTGATGACCGCTGCCTTAGAACATTGTGCCACTGGAGGACCCAGTATGATTCACCCAGTGTTTAAATGTATGACATACAGGCTGAACTGCTGACTCTGAACACAAAAATCATCATGGTTAGAACAAAAACATGTATACAAACCTAACATAACACAGAAAAAGGTTTTTTAATGAAGAGAACTGATGAAAAATAAGATACTAATTTGTAATTAACTAAAACCATTAAGAACCATTAAGAACTGTGTAACTCCACCCTGAGTGCTTACAGTATTTACATTTTATATATTTATGTTTAATTTATGTTAGTGAGAACTAGTTGCTGCTGTTTGTGAGTTTAAGATGTGTGACAACTGAAATCGACCATCATCTCATTCAGCAAAACACTGATTAACTAAAACAACTGGAGTATAAAATTAAACATTTAAAGTGTAAATTTACATCAGCTGATATTATCAGTTATCTGAATTTTATACCCTTTTAAAATGGGTATCGACCATGAAACCATTTCATACATTACAACATGCCTACAGTGCACAAAATGAAGATTTTTTAAATGAAGCCCTCAATTGATGATTGCCCTTCAGTGACTCTCGGCTTCAGAGGCAGTGTTACTCTCATTAAGGCTGTCACTATTCTGTGTAGAAATCCAGGCACTTGTAAGAATACTAAAAGTGACTATTAAAATAGAATAAAATAAACGGTTTTAAACACTGTAATTGGGGTCTAAGACTCATAAGTAGTCCATATGAAATACCTTACTATTGGAAATATAAGTGCTTTTTGTTAAAGCATAGTGCCACTGCCTCAAGCATACACTGTATACTGCTTACCACTCTAATTTCGCACTGCTTGCTGTGGCGAGTGGTAAAGGTTAAAGTTGCCCCAGGTGGTTGACCCCTGATCTTCTTAACATACATCACCGTTCACCTCTCTTCCAGTAACCATGACAACCTCTAAAGGCCTAATGTGCATCATTGCCTTCCCCTTTATCTCCTGTGTTTCCTCAGGCAGCAGAGAGATGGAGGCTTCTAATACGGGTTAGATCAGAGCAGAACTGAAGCCATTTTTGTTACTTTTGATTACTGTCTCTGTCTTTTCAAGTGCACACTGGTATTTTTTACTGAAACAGACAAACTTGTGAAGTAGAAAGAAAGAAAGAATACAAAAATGGATTTTGGTATTCTGTTTAGTACCCAACCCTAGTAAACCTTACTAAACTACCTTTCTAAAGCTCAGTATTAGGGCTGGGCATTGTTATGGAGGGCTTGATATGGAGAGGGGTGCAAGAGAATGCAATTCCCCTAGTTTAAAAATGACAATCACTCCTCCCCTTGTAAAAAGATCTTCCATCCCCATTGGGTTAAAGTGGTATGGCTTAATATTTCTATTGTCAGTACTTTAGTCCATATGTTTAAAATCCATAGGATTTTTTTACACTACAAGAGTTCATGTAAAGCAAACAAAAGCAGACAGAAGATGCCCTTACGTAGTATGAATTTTCACTTTTCACTGGTTATATTGTGGAGTGTTTGGTATAGTGCCTACACCCATATATATATATATGTGTGTGTGTGTGTGTTAAACTCAGCAAATAAAAAAAATATGTTGAAGTATTACTTCAGTGTGTTCCCAGAAGAGGATGTTTTCTTTACTGGGGATGTATTAACTTTTTTTCATTTAGAAAATCAACAAAACATGTCAGTTGACCAGGGGTGTTCAAACTTTTGTTTGTATATTGTATGTTGTTGTATATTGCTTAAAAATAGATGTTCTATTAAAAACATTACAGAAATAAATATTGTACATAAAACAATTAATTCTCTTTTCTAAGAAGTCCAGTTTTCCAGGACACACACAGATCTTGCACATAATTAAAGAAGCACTTACATTAATGAAATGCTCAAGGATATAATTCAGACAGCCAGTCATCAGTCTAGATTTATCCTATCTAATGGTTCAGTGGCACTGCTAAGGCTGAACATGGAGGCAGAGAGACATGGATTCTGAAATACTAAAAAGAGCAAAAAAAGAACAATACGTACTGTCAGTGATCAGACATTTGGCTCAGTCTCAATCAGCAGAGCTGTATTTCTAGTGCCTGTGAAATTAGAAGAAAGACTGTGTAGTTCATAAATAACTCTTTGCTTTGCTTCCAGGTTGAACACAGAGGCCTGTCATTGTTGCATTAGAGCATAACAATCCACATGCCCAAATGAATGTACATCAGTCTCTTAGTCAAGGAGAACAAAGGCCTGAACTGAATACAGAGCTATTACAGAGCTATCTAGCACCATTAGAATTACAGGATAATATGAACACCAGCTGTCGTTCTCTGTTCAAAAGAATATTTGAGTTGATTGGAGTCTTATCACCTGAAACTTGAATCAGCCAGCATATGGTAGGTAAGGTGATTGAAGTGTTCAACCTGAGGCATCGTGTGGTTCAGGTTCTCAGTATAACAGCTTATAAATATTGAAGCTATTTGCCTTGTTTTTATGTTCAGGTGGAGGTTGAGGTATACAGAAGGGACTCCAAAAAGCTGCCTGGTCTGGGGGATCCTGACATAGACTGGGAAGAGAGTGTCTACCTGAACCTCATCTTACAAAAGGTAAGCTGAAGTGTATGATCAATTATTAAAGGGCAATCTGGCCAAAATGACAAATTTTGCCATGACTATACCTATTGAAGACATGCCTACTCACCTCATACAGCAGTGCTGCAATAGTCTCTTAAACTCATCTGAAGTTTTGAAAAACTACAAGCACTCTGACTGGACTGTTTGTTTTTTTGTTTGTTTGTTGTTGTTTTCTTGTTTATTTGTTTTTTGGGGGGGACCGGGTTGCACTAAAAATGCAGAAAAAAATCAGATAGCTAACATTATTGCTAGGAAGCGAGGTGGGCTGGTTCCCCATGGTTGTATGGGTATCATAGTGAAAGAACATTGATGAGCGAAAACACAGAAAGATATAAAATTGGGAAATACGTCAAAATGATGAGGCTGAGGGATGCAGAGGTACAGTATAGAATATTACATAGCACAACAAAGAGTATACACTATATGGCCAGAACTGTGTGGACACCTGACCATCACACCTATATGAGCTTGTTGGACATCCCATTCCAAAACCATGGGCCTTCATATGAGGCTGGTCTTCTGTGGCTGTAACAGCCTACACTCTGAGTGTGTCCTTAGGAATTTATGCAAAAGCCATTCAGTCGGAAGAGCATTTGGCATCCACTAAATCTAGATTGGCCATTGGACTGTCAGATAGTGAAGCGTGATTCATCACTTTAGAGAACATGTTTGTATGTTGGTGCTTTGCACCACTCCAGCCAACACTTGGAATTGTGCATAGTGATCTTGAAGATGGGTGATTTTTAGACTCTCGGTGAGTTTGTGTGGTCTTTCACTTCGTGGCTGCGCTGTTGTTGCCCCTAGATGCTTCCATTTCACAAGAGAACCACAATTGACCAGGGCAGATCTAACAGTGGTGGTGAGGTGACAGCAGTAGCATCCAATGACAGTACCACGTTTAAAGTCACTGAGCACTTCAGTACAAACCATTCTACTGCCATTGTTTGGCTATGTAGACTGCAAGGTTATGTGCTTGATTTCATGCACCTGTTAACAATGAGTGTGGCTAAAACACTGAACTCAATAATAAGGAAAGGTGTTAGCAGTGAGTGTGGCTAAAACACTTGAACTCAATAATAAGGAAAGGTGTCCGTATACTTTTGGCCATATAGTGTATTAAATTTTAGTATACTCTTAAAAGATGGAAAGAGAAAAAAGGATGCATGAAAAAGGAAAAGGGGAGGAAACTAATATCAAAGCATGTTAGCTGCTCTCTACAATACCAGCACTGGTAATTATTATACAAATAACTGCAATTAATTATTTAATTGTCTGTTTTGTTCATTTTAAGCAATTAATAAATGACAAGTCTAAACAGCTAGACTTGCTTTTTAGTGATCCTGCTTAGCTGGAGCTTTGTTTTGCAGCTAACAAGAGACGACACACTGCGCTGTAGTGTGCATAGCAAGTGTCTACAGTTACACAGTCAACCACAACTCACATTTTTCTCTAGAGATGGTGAAAACACTTCCCCCAAAATGTGTTATAGCACACAGTTAGTTACTCGAGTTAGATGGAAGAATTTTTTGCTTTACTTGTGATTGTGAAATCTAATGACTGTGGAATATAGTAATTGCCATCAGGTGCTTATGTAAAAATTATGACATGTGTTCAACCTTTTTCTTTGCCCAATCTTATTCAAGCCAGGTATAGCACTGCTGACATATCAAATTTTCTCCCTCAGCTGGACTATGTGGTCACATGTGCTGTCTGCACACGCTCAGATGCAGGAGACATCCATATCCATAAGAAGAAGTCTCAGGTAATGAAAACAGTTATTCACAAAGTTCAGTATCACTGGCATGTGCCCATCTGTGTCCTTGTAAGCCATCAGTTACCAAGTAATCCTATGTGTTCTGAACTTGCTGGAACATCTGCTCAAAATAATGTTTTACAAATCAGTTATATGACTGAAAACCCACAGATACAGCATGACAGATGCGGCATTGTGACATGTTCTAAAATGTTATAAATGTGTATAAAAGAGTTCTATAACTACAGTTGAGCTGATTCTCACCAACTCTGTATCTGCTGCACTCTACATTTCACAGCAAGTGTTCGCCTCTCCCAGCAAACACCCCATGGACAGTAAGGGAGAAGAGTCCAAGATGAGCTACCCAAATATCTTCTTCATGATTGACAACTTTGAGGAGGTAACCTCAAACCCTCAGCATCTGATTCAACACCACAGCACACAATCTGTCAGTTCTGCAGTTTAACACTTAAAGCTGTCACAATTATGAAATTTTAGTTGATGAGTTATTGTCATATCAACAAAATCATGTAGTTGTCTTTTCTTTTTCATTATATGCATCTATGAATGTATAAACCAATAATTGCATGTACAATAAAAAAAATTACAAAGAAATCGGCTTATTGGCCGTCTTGCTTCCTAGTTATGTTTACTAGCTAACACTGGTATTACTGTACACTGTTGGCTGCACATGCTCCCACACAAATATGTTATACAGAATCATGTGAATCAAGCGCAGCTTGTTTTCTTGTGAATGAAAACATAAGCCAAAAGCTGTCATTCTGCTAGCATGCATGCTAAAAACAATAGAATTAGCTACAAAAACATTACTTTAAACACCACGTTCAAAGTTTTTTTGTTTTAAAGTCCCATGAAGTGCCTCAATGAAAGCATTTACAGCTTTCTCTTATTTACATGCATTTGCCTTAACACACTCAATTCACATTTAGTTTGTTGCAACTTTATGTTATTGTGAAATCTAATAAATAATTAGAAAATAATTGAGATCCTCTTCATATAATATATAGCTAATTTTGTATTGATTGTGATGCTCGTCACTTGTGAATTAAAGGATACATTATATGTCCAAAAGTTTGTAGACACCCTTTCTAATTAGTGATTTCAGATACTTGAAGGTGCACAGGTTGCGGCTCGTGTATTCGCCGTAAAAAAGCATCGGCAGTAGAATGGGATGCTCTGGAGCAGCCGCTTACGAACTTATGCCCAATGTCAAGCATTAGAGGGGTATAAAGGCCCCAGCACTGAGCTGTGGGGCAGTGGAGCTGCATTCCTGGGCGTGACTGAGTGATTTGTGACCCAGAATCTGTAATCAGTACATGCCCTCTCTAATACTCCTGTGGCTGAATGCAGTCAAATTCTCACTGCAGTGTTCCAACATTTAGTATAAAGTCTTCTCGGAAGAGTAGAGCTGGTACTGCAGCAAAGGGGGGATAAGTTCAATTTCAGAAGAAACTTTGGATGAGCTGATGCATACAAACTTGTAGTGTGGGTTAAAATGAGTTACAATTATATGTTGATTGTTTTTAGGAGCGTCAGGCCAGATGTTACTGAATAAAACTAACCTGGACGGTGTAGGTATCGTAATGGGCACATCTCAAATTAGCATGTGTCAAACTTCCAATACATGGTATAAGACTAACCCCTACTCCTTGCTCTAACCCTCCCGATTCAATTTTGGCAGATTTAGATAATTATCTGAGTTTAATGAAGTGTCTTAATAGCATAGAATACACTAAATTATGCAGTGCAGTGGAATTCCAAGATGAGAATTGAGAGAAAACATAAAATATGAGCTGTGATTGATGGTGTTCCTTAGCAAATACTGCCCTTGGGATGAGGAGCTGATGGACTCTAGATAGCTTGAAGTGTAATGAGATATGACCTCACTGGATATTAGTAAGTGGAAGTAGTAGAAGTAGGAAGCAAGCTGTTGTACTGTAAGAGCGGTTTTATTACCAGCCAGCAGAGC
Organism: Pygocentrus nattereri; assembly: GCF_015220715.1. NCBI lineage: Eukaryota > Metazoa > Chordata > Actinopteri > Characiformes > Serrasalmidae > Pygocentrus > Pygocentrus nattereri. The sequence continues at coordinate 38,953,104 of NC_051211.1, read as the reverse complement.
AGCCATACTCTAAATAGCTTCACTTAGGATGGGAAATCGATGGAACTTGGCACATTTATTGATAGACTTAGGTTAGCATTAACACTTACTTTTACAGTCGCACATCTATTTAACACATCATCTAGAGTGGACACGTCCCTGTTATAGTGCTCTTTGTTGCTTCACCTAATGTGCAAACAAATGAATGAGGTGTGTACATGACTTGCAGGTGTTCAGTGATATGACTGTTGGAGAAGGAGAGATGGTCTGTGTGGAGTTGGTGGCCAGTGACAAGAGCACTACCTTCCAGGGAGTCATCTTCCAGGGTTCCATACGTTATGAGGCCCTCAAGAAGGTCTATGACAACCGGGTAGGATATGCAAACAGGCCAACAAAGGTCTTGTTCACATAAAGAGCATGCCACAAAGCTGAAGCAGAGATGTTCTCATTTCTGCTGAACTAGCCCTCACCCTCTGAGCTTGGTTGCATTTTATAATAGATCTAATTTATGTGATGGAAAAGACTAAATTGGGTAAAAATGTATTAATGTAGCATAAAGCAGCTATTGGATAATATCTTAAGTATATTCTGCAGCACTCAGCTTCATATTCATCAGTGTCTTCTTTGGTATGATTAGCAGCTCTTTTCTAAATAATGATTTGCCAGTTTTCCTTTCCAAACTATTGTTAAAAGCACATATTGAAAATCTTTAGGCCTAAACTTGGCTGAAAGGCACGGTTTAGTGCTGACATCACAAGGGGAATAAAATGTGTGGGTTATGGCTTTATGCCTGTGGAAGGACTTTGTCCCAGTTGTTCCTTCAGTTTTGCAGTTTTTCGAAAGAAAATGGCAACAGGTTGCTGTTTATTTTATTGCAAGTCTGCAAAATAAAACATGCATCATTTATTAAAACCATTTTACAAAGCAAGGTAGGCAGTGTAGGATTATTTCTGGAATAGATCTTGAAACTATTATATTCCTATTCATTTTCTTGTGTGTGTTTAGGTGAGTGTGGCTGCTAAAATGGCCCAGCGCATGTCCTTTGGCTTCTACAAATACAACAACATGGAGTTTGTGCGTATGAAGGGTCCGCAGGGGAAGGGCCATGCTGAGATGGCAGTTAGCCGAGTGCCCACGGGGGACACTTCTCCCTGCGGCACTGAGGAGGACCAGGACTCACCTATGCACGAGAGGGTCAGTACAACCATAACACACAAACATTCGAAATTCGCACAAATGTGCTCAGTAATGTCAAAATTACTTGGTAAAAATGCAAATTACTTGGAAAATGAAACTGCAGAAGAGGGCAATGGAAAATAACAAATTTTAAGATTAATTTTAAGTTTATGGAAATGAATTTGCCTATCAAAGAAAATAAGATGACAACTAACCTAATTTTCTAACTAAAACAAACCAGGTGAAAACCCAAGTGAAACAAAAAGATCCTTTATCCTGAACAAGTAGGTTTATATACAGGAGTTGCATCTCTGTTCAGACTCACTAGCTCTGTAGTTACAGGATAATTCAGTGAATACTTTATTAACTATGCCAAGTATGAAAATCTCAACACTGATGCAACAAACACTTCATTAACAAATGGGCTCTTGCGCGGACAATTACACAACTGGTCAGGGAACCAGGAACGCAACAAAAACCGGGTCAAAAGCAAAGCACCATCCTTCCTCCTGTTCACATTCTTCATCACAGCTCTCATGGTGGCAACCAGTCCAGTGCATCTCCCCTCCCACTAATCTACAGTCAATTTGGAGAGAAGACTACACATACTACACAGAGGGGAAAAAACTAATTACACATCGCTGCCCATAGATTTGTAACCAACTTAAGCTGTAATAGCAGCCCATTTGGAGTTCATCAGAGGTACATTGTCTCAACTTTGAACCTGTTTATATATATATATGCCTGCTCACTCATGTTGAAGTGATAAGTAGTGTTGTCACTGCAGACAGTCTGTAGTATATTTATCAGAGCATTGTTGGAGAAATGCTGTGCTGTTCCAGAACTCAAGGGTGTCATTGTTTACCCTGCAAAAACATACAGATATCGTCTGGCTGACGCAGATTTTTTTCTGACGCCTCTTAAGAATCTGTGTCTGGACTGCTTTTTGAACAAGACTCTTTAATGTTTATTTCAGAGAACTGCTTTGAAGACGAAGTGAAATATTTACGTGTTATTCTTTTGTGTTCTTACATTCTTTCACGTCCTGTTTCTGCTGCAGGTCACATCGTTCAGCACCCCTCCCACACCAGAGAGAAACAGGCCCTCCTTCTTCTCCCCTTCTCTGCGCCGAAAAGTGCCCCGAAACCGCATCGCCGAGATGAAGAAATCCCATTCAGCCAACGACAGTGAGGAGTTCTTCAGGGAAGAGGATGATGAAGGTGAGGCTTACTGCATCAGACCATCATGCTGGGCTGAAATGCAAAGGATTTTGGAGAATCGAGCTGAGAAACTGAGGAGTGCATTATGCTGACTTTTGATTGCTAATACAGTTTAGTAGAGATGCTCAGATCAGGGTTGTTTACCCTTGATCCAAGCCCTTTAATATTGAGTATTGTCTGATACCAATTAATGCAGTCCAATCCAGTATTTGTATTTTTGTAAGCAATACAGTGGCACAGGGCTACTTCCTGTATGTAGTAAAGCCAATGCAGCTTAGGTAAGATATGCTGAACAGTCAAATTCAAGCTCTGAATTAGAGAAAAGTGGCAGTTTTTTATTACAGCTTTCCTTTAAAGGTTTTCTTCCTTTTTTTTTTTTTTTTTAAACAAAAACTTTATCATTTTGGTTGTGTTGAAGCTAGTCCTATTAACAGAACCTCCTGAAAAACCGGCATTGCAGATATTATAAATGGCTGTTGGGCTGTTTTCATTTTTCTGCTTTTAAATAGTCCCACACTGTGGATTTGTAGACAGCTTGTTGGCTTCTGAAAGCATGCTTCACTGCCACAAATTACAGATAATATCCTTTTGTGCTATCTCATAACTGTGATCGTGCAGTACAGTGGGGTAAAATAGCCTTAACAAAGGATGAGAATTTGACTGGCCTTAATATAACCAGTACTTTGATCAGCTTTTGCACCATTGGATTGGACTGGGATATCCTTACAGCCTAGTTGAGATGATGTTTGTGGTCAATGTAGTATTAAGTTATTAATTAGACTGTTAAGTCTGTTGTCGTAGATTCTGCCATTCAGCCATTAGGACCTTCTGCCTAATGATTTCAGTGAAATAGGGAAAAAAACATCTTTTTTATTTAATATAATGGTCATTTTTGTTGTTTTTTTTGTTCTATTGAGAGCGTTTACATTAACTTAATATTCCGATAACTGCAGAAAATCAGCTTTTGTCAGTAATCCGATCAACGTTTGCATGCATTTAGGGAATCAGATAATGGGAAAACTTCGGGTTTACATGAGTCAGGCATTAATAAGGTTTCTGCTTTGCAACCAGCCAATAAACTCACAGAAGATGTTGTGACGTAAACGTAATAACAAACTTCATGCCACAGCTTTTTTTTTTTTTAACTAGTCACTGTGGCTCTGTCTAAAAGACAGGAGGCGTAGCTGGAGGTGGCAGAGATGAAGATGCTGAGATTTCCGTTGGGAGTGACAAGGATGGACAAGATTAGAAATGAGCAGATCAGAGGGACAGTGAAGGTGGAGCAGTTTGGAGATAAAGCCAGAGAGGCCAGGTTGAGATGGTTTGGACGGTTTGGATGTGTTGAGGAGGAATAGTGGATATATTGGGCAAAAAATGTTGGAGATGGAGCTGCCGGGCAGAAGGAGAAGAGGTAGACCTCAGAGAAGGTTTATGGATGTAGTGAAGGTGGACATGGAGATGGTTGGTGTAAAAGTAGAGGAGGCAGTGCATAGGGCAAGATGGAGGCAGATGATCCGCTGTGGCGACCCCTAAAGGGAGCAGCCGAAAGAAGAAGAAGTCACTTCACCTAAAATTGTGAACATACATCATCTAGAAGATGAAGGATGTTTCAATCCTTCATTTCGTCAAGCAGGTAGTTGGTTTCTGTGTCGCTCCAGAAGGGTTTTGTTGCAAACTCACGGGTGCAGTGTGTTCCAAAAGAAAGATTCCAAAAGAAATCCAAGTAAGAGTTTACACTAAGAAATCTGATTACTGAATTTAAATCCAGCTCTCTTGGTCAGGTTTCTAGACCTTACTCTGATCTAAGAAATCTGAGTATGCTGTTTACACGACCATTTGAATAATCCTGATAACTTCAGAAATCCATTTATGATGGTGTTATTAAGTGCATGTAAACAAACTCATTGTTAGGTTTGGCTGGAAGCAAATCAGGATTTTTTTCCTCTGTGGTTTCTAGGTAGATGTAGTCAATCTAGTTCTCCCATAGGTTAAGAGATTAGGACTTCAGGAGCTGAACTGAAGACCTAATATCACACGTCACTGACGTAATTATAAACTGGCAGTGGAATCAACCAGTCATGATGGGTGAGACCAAATTTTTGAGAAGAAAACTGTAATTCTGTCATTCTAAATAACTGACTGTAATTCAGGTTGTAGCTTGGCACTGCCACATATGACACTGTCTTGATATCAGTCAAGTATATGGTATTCTAGACCATCAATTTAAAATGATTGTGTTAAAAAAATTAGTCAGTAAGCATACGTCTATATTTACTAATGCTTGTGTTTATATAGACCTGTGCAACACCACAAACCTGCGCTCGCGCTCTCTGTCGGGGACGGGCCGCTCGCTAGTGGGCTCATGGCTGAAGCTGAACAGGACAGAGGAGTACTTCCTGCTGTACTCCCACCTCACCTACGTCACACTTCCCCTGCACCGTATAACCACAGGTAGCACACAAACATGCTGCACATAACCATCTTAATGAGCCTAACGGTTCAGCAAAAAAATCCAATTTATGCAGTTTTCCACGTACCCCAGATGTAGTTGCTCAGCTAAGACGTGTGGTGTCTTGAGCAGTTTTGCTCAACTCGTTCATGGTAAAGTTATAAGGTGTGTTTTAGTCCAGACTGTTTTCTGAAGAAGGCACAATACAGGGCTGATCAGAACAGTAATTTACATATAATCAATAATTTACTTATTTCAATCTTAAAGGCACAGTAACAGAAACAGCCTGTGTAATTCTAAAAAAAAGTTTGAAAATGGTCATGTAAAAATGAATTATTTGTGTTTTCTGAATTATTAGTGTGTTTTGTACATAAACCCAAACAAATGTTGGGTTTAGAAAATGTTGGAAGTGGACCTCATCACTAGAAGTCATTAAATATAATACAGAAAATGTAGGATATGTGCCCTTTAAAGGTCGCAGATGTGGTTTAGGACACAGTATGACTTGCTGTAAACAACAAAAATGAACAAAGCTTCAGTGGGTAGCTGACCATAGCAGGAGGTGGACTAAGGCTATAAAGCTGTCTTGGCTAACAAGTAATGGACATTTAATTTCCAGTAGTTGGCACTTCTATGAGGTTAATTAACAAGTGTGTGATGAAGGCATTCCGATTTAGGCATTATGCTAATTTGTGAGGGATAGGCTTCTATTACTTGTTAGCTACATAAGCCTCATAGCGTCAGCTCAAAACTAAAGAGGCAAAGCTCAGACACCAAATATGTCTTGGCTGGTGAACTACATGTGTGTAAATGTGATTAAGGAACACAGCAGGCACATATTCTAAGCCAGCACTCAACAAAGTGCTTGCTATTCATCTCAGGTTGTGTTGCTGTTGTTGGCTACTGCACCCCCTCTTCCCCCACACCCCCTTTTTCTTTGAACAAAGAATTTCACTCAACTTGTCTTTACTGAAGGTGTCTAATTATTGAATTGCTCCCACAGATATTCTGGAAGTGAGACAAAAGCCCATTCTGATGACATAGCAGTTCCTGACTTCCCTCGAACACACGACTAAGTGCCTCTCCACATCAGGCCCCCGAGACGACACCGCCATCTAGCGTCCAGACAGAGAACCAAAAAAACCAACACTGAAAGGAGAAGAGAACAAATGTTGAGACCTAAAGGACTTATAAAAATAAACCAGCCAATCAAGAAGTGCCTCTTCCACCTGTTCTTCTGTGTGCTCTGCCAGAGTCACTGTCTCTATGTGGGCACCAGAGCGAAAGAGCCTGGACAGCAGAACACCTCCTGAGACTCGTCGTCCATTAGATTGGCTCAGGTCTGGAACAAAAGCAGTTACTGGCCGACGTCCTGCCTGCGAGCAAAAGGGAAATGTGTAAAAGAGTTGAAAAAAAAAGAAAAGAAAACGCTAAAGAATGTCTTTGTTCCTTGTAAATACACTGCTGCTTAGAAACTCAGTGAATTATACCAACCACGACCCTCTCCTCAGCCTTGTGTGGAAAAGAAAAAGAGAAAAAAAGGCTCTCCCGGGTCTTTCAATGTCGTTTATTTGTGCATAGTGCATTTTTTTCCAAAGGTAACCTCCTCCCATCCCTAGGCCTTAACACCTCCTAACCAGCTAATATGACACATAGACTCCCTTTTATGGCCTACGTATCACTTAGACTTCTCACAAAAGTCTGTATTTGGAAATGCTGGATGTGTCTTGAGTTAAAAACACAAGCTGCACAAGTAGGATTTCTCTTCTTTTGCTAAAAATAAGATGTGACGATATCTTTGTTCATTAGTATGTTTGGAGATATTTGTAACCTTTGTGATCTTTATAACTGATGTCGGTAGAATGAGTGAAAGAACGACAGCAAATTTGCCAAAAGGCCTTGAAAGTGTGTGTTTTTTTTTTTTTTTTTTTTTTTTTTGTTTTTATTCTTCCTAGAGGACCACTCCATAGATTTGTGTTATGACCAGAGCACAGTGCTTGGCATCCACACTATTGCAGTTATATACAGCTATATGTGCACAAAAACACTACTACACTGTAGTAACTGTTCACTGGATGACATTTAACCGGTTCACTCTTGTCCCTGTTTTGTTCTAGCCCATAATCTTTAGGCTTTAGCGATTTAATCACAAGCCAAACCTCGAAAAACGAACACGGAGCCATTCAGTTTCTCCAGCTTTTGTCTTGTGAAGTGTTTGAGTGTGGGTCTGGTGGCTGTTGTCTTTCGACACTCTTTTTTTGTTTTTTCTGTTCGTTCGATTGGCTTTGAAAATCACTTGCGCTAAAGGCTTAGCGAAGATCGCGTGAGGTGAGCAGCGACCCAGACTGTCAGTATTACGTTGGATTTTGTGAGCTGAATGTATTCCTAGTGTAAAAATAGCTTACGAGTGCTTCAATAACCATTTGATATTCGAAAGGCAACATGATTTGTCAGCAGCATTTTGAAAAATGTTTTTTAAAAAACATTTTGAAACTCGATTTATTTGTATTTATTTATTTTAATTTTCTTCCTGTAGGCTATAGAAAGCCCATTTCAAAGCCAAAAGAAGGCTGTTTTGAAGGAGGTCTTGTGGTTACATACACTTCTTTAAATGCTTTAACTGCGCTTTTGTATTCAGTTACAAAATGTAAATGTGCATGTTTAGCCAATATTTATGTTACACAGTTAATAAATGTACATTTTCTGTACCTCTTTATGAAAATACAGATTGCAAAAAAACTTTCTAAATTTGTACTTCTTTACACGCACTGCGTTTTTCAGAAATACAAGCCACAAACTGATGTGCAGGCTGACGCCGCAGGTCCTTGAAGCAGATTTGTTCTCTGTATTGAAGTCTGTGTGGAGTTGAGGTGAGCAGAGATGAGAAAATCACTTCAGAGCAGTGGGTGAAGCTGTGCATGCCTGAAAAGGTCAGAACTGCGCAATAATTGTGAGGTGGCATACGGTTATGTAAGACAGCTGAAAGGCTTAGGTCTCATCAAGGCCTCCTGCAGCTCTGTCCATATTGCTGCTTTCCAGCTCTAATCTATTGGCATTTACATTTTCTGAAGCTTTGTCCTGCACAGGGTTTACTGTTCCTATTGTGTGGGATAAAACATGCTGGCGCAAATACCAAAAACTAGTGCTTAGTTGTTCAGCTTTTGGCAAAATATAAACGCCTCCAAAGGCTTCTTGTAACAATCAGCTTAGTCTTCAACTGCAAGCAAACAGCATCATGTATTATGTGGCATTTTACCCCTTAACAAACTGCTAAAATACTTTATAATAATAAAATACTAATAATAATAATAATAATAGCAGCTTTATGTACTGAGCTTAAACTAGACAAGAAAACACTAAGATAGTAGTAAATATACAACAAAATCCCTTCTGAGGACACAACCATTGAATATTAGTGTTGGTTCCTGGTGGGTTTGTAATGTTTTGGCTTTTCTCAGTGGGCTATCACAGCATAAAGGATCTTAATGGTTTACCAGATGAGGTGTGACTGATACTAGATGCTTTTGATGGTTTTCTAATAGAATCTAAAGGTGTTCCACAAGAAACTAGTGGTCTCTAATGGTAACTTTTAAACTAAAAGAAGTCAAAACCAGGTTTTAACTCTAATGATACTAATGGTCTCTTTTCAGCAGGGGTAGGTAAGATGAAACGGGTCAAATGAAAAGATAAATGCATTAGAAATGTAACAAAGTTAGAAATTCATGTTTCCAAATGTTTCTTAAAACTATGTACCAAAATGACCTGTGAAAGAAGTTTCAGGCTCCTAAACTGTGGAATATAAACCAGAAGGAGGTCTCTCCACTTTTTTCTGTAATCTACAGAGGATGTTTGCAGAAACCCAGGAATCTGTCTCATGATGAACATTCAGCTTAGACAGAGTTCCTAACAAAGTTTCAGCTTCACACAACCTTACACATGCAACCGCAGCTAAACTGTTTATCAGTGGTGGTTAACAGCGTTCTCTGTGGAGCCAAGTTGAGGTACTCAAGACTGTGATGAAAGCCTGATATTTATCATAAACGGCCATCAACATGAAGAAAAGCTGAGTGGCTAATATTAAAAACAAAAAAATCACACTGTAGTAATACGTACACTAAAAGTTAGAGTTGTTTTGTAAGAAAACACCATCCATCCATCCATCCATCCATCCATCCATTTTCTAAGCCGCTTCTCCCTCAGGGTCGCTGGAGCCTATCCCAGTGGTCATGTGTAATATGTAAGAAAACACATTAAGTTGATATGAATTGAACTGACCCATTTTTAAAATGTGCTTAAAGTATTAGTGTTGAAAAAATGTAATGATCCCAAGATTAAATCTCAAGTATTAATCAAATAAAAGAGAATGAATTGTGTTTTTCCAACCTGATGTCATGAGATGCAGACCCAAAGAAATGAAGTCGGTTGTATTTAAAAAAGGAAATATCCCACATAAACTGACTATTTAGAGATAGGAGAACTTCATAGATGCATTCAAATAGAACCCTTGAGTTGTATCAACATATTAAAATTGAGTCTGTTGCCATTCGCAGCGGGAGAGACTGCCACAGGAGACAAGATTATATGGGCTCCTGGCGCCATCTGATTGCATATTGGGCATCTTTCTCCTTGTTTTACTACCATCTCTGTTACGTCTTTCCTCCTGGGCCAGGAGTGTCCAAACCTTTTTAAAAAAGGCTGGATTGCCTGAGGCCAGAAATAGGACTCTCAAGTGATTAAAATCTTCAAAATATCAGTGCACAGACTCAGATTTCTGTGAAGTAGTATGATTCCTATCACTGTATAAAATATGCACAACTTTTATTGTTGGATTGCTCAGAGCGATTAATATCAGTAAGTGCTTAGAACAAAGGGTTTAACAATAAAACGTCTAATCAAATTTACTTCTTCAAAAATATAACGACACAAAAATCTATCCGTTCTCATTTTGTTAGATAATGTGCAGCCACCACATTCAGAAATCACTTTATCAAGCAGGCAGAGCAGATTTACCAGCATATTTAGCTACATTATTTTCAGCCTCAGTGTTAATATTTACTGAACTACTGAATTTGCTCTGAAAAGAAGGTGGTGCTGTGAGTCCTGATTAGCTGCAGTTGCTTTAGTTTCTCTGCCCGCTCCTGAATATTTATTGGAACGTCCACACTTTGTTTCACGTTCCTTTACAGTCTTGTGACATGAGGTACACACATTTGTTGCGGCTCTCCATGGAAAAAGTATTCAAATTCCCGTCTCGCCAAAATCACCCGTTCTAAATGTTAGGCTGGTGCTTCAGTTTTGACAATGTCTTTTGGTAAATTACGTCGCAGGTCTGATCAGAGATGAAAAGCTCTTAACCTTTAGCCAACTTCACTACCACAATGAGGTGCATTACACTGTAATTTACAGCAACACTGCCACCATCAGGTGAAAGTAAAATCAGCATAGTAATTGCTGGTTGGGCCACTTATAACACACTGTAAAACAGAATCAACAGGCCAGTTAAAGTCTGTCCACAGGCCCAGTCAGACTTGGACACCCTTGAGTATAAATTTATAGCTATTGCTGAACTTTGCTACAAAAGAGATCACCCTAACTATAACCTTGTTCAACCCTAGTAGCCAGATCAACATGAGTTACCATCCACAGCAGAAAATTCAAGGCCAAGTTCACGGTGTTGGCTCAATGAAACTGCTTTATTTTGATAGAAAGACATTTAATTGTGTGGTAATCCTTTCAATAATCCAATCAGCTTCAGGTAAATAGTGATTTTTGAGTGTTGTTTTTAACACGTTTTATTTGGGCCTGTGCTATGCTAATTAGTTCCGCTAATTAGCCGGAATCCCACAAAGTTATTCATAGTAATTATAATATTAAAGATTCCTTTTTTTATAACTTTAAAATAAAATATGTACTGCAACTTTATAAACCAGCCATTAGGGGTGTACTTTGTGTACGTCTGGTGCCGGTCCCAAGCCCGGATAAATGGTGAGGGTTGCGTCAGGAAGGGCATCCGGCGTAAAACTTGTGCCAAAACTATCATGCGGATCACAAATACGATTGCCATACCGGATCAGTCAAGGCCCAGGTTAACAATGACCGCCTCCGGTGCCGTTGACCAGCAGGGTGCCGGTGGAAATTGGACTACTGTAGGTCATCAAAGACCATCAAAGAGGAGAGGAGGAAGGCGGGTTAGAAGGCAGCGAGAGAGAAGGAAAGGCAGGGTGGAGGTTAGAGTAGGGACTCTGAACATAGGGACAATGACTGGTAAAGGCAGAGAGCTTGCAGACATGATGGAGAGAAGGAAGGTAGATATTCTGTGTGTCCAGGAGACCAGATGGAAAGGAAGCAAGGCCAGGAACATTGGAGGTGGATTCAAACTGTTCTATCATGGTGTAGAGAGGAAGAGAAATGGAGTAGGGATAATCCTAAAGGAACAGCTTGTGAAAAGTGTTCTGGATGTAAAGAGAGTGTCAGACAGGATCATGAGCCTGAAGTTGGAGGTTGATGGAGTAATTTTGAATGTGGTCAGTTCATATGCACCACAGGTTGGTTGTCAGTTAGAGGAGAAAGAGGAATTTTGGAGTAAGATGGATGAAGTGGTAGATGGTGTCCCTAGAGAGGAGAGATTAGTGATTGGTGCAGACTTCAATGGACATGTTGGTGTAGGGAACAGAGGGGATGAAGAGGTGCTGGGTATGTATGGTGTGAAAGACAGAAATGCGGAAGGTCAGATGGTTGTAGATTTTGCAAAGAGAATGGAAATGGCTGTGGTGAACACGTATTTTCAGAAGAGGGAAGAACACTGGGTGACATACAAGAGTGGAGGGAGGTGCACACAGGTGGATTATATCCTTAGCAGGAGATGCCACCTAAAGGAGATTGGAGATTGTAAAGTGGTGCCAGGGGAAAGTGTAGCAAGGCAGCATAGGGTGGTTGTCTGTAGAATGAGATTAGAAACAAAGAAGAGGAAGAGAGTGAAGACAGAGCCAAAGATTAGATGGTGGAAGCTGAAGGAGGAGGATGGTTGCAGGCAGTTCAGGGAAAAACTGCAACAGGCCCTTGGGGTCAGTGAGGAGCTACGTGAGGGCTGGGAAACTACAGCTAAGGTGGTGAGAGAAACTGGCAAGAATGTGTTGGGTGTTTCGTCTGGTCAGAGGAAAGAAGACAAGGAAAGTTGGTGGTGGAATGAGGAAGTCCAGGAGAGTATTCAGAAGAAGAAGGCAGCTAAGAAAAAGTGGGATAACCAGAGAGATGAAGGAAGTAGGCAGGAGTACTGTGAGGCTAGTCGCATAGCAAAACGAATGGTGGCAAAGGCAAAGGCTCAGGCCTATGATGAGCTGTATGAGAGGCTGGAGAGTAAAGAAGGAGTAAAGGACTTGTATCGTTTGGCTAAACAGAGAGATAGAGCTGGAAAGGATGTACAGCAGGTTAGGCTGATAAAGGATAGAGAGTGAAATGTACTAGTGAGTGAACAGAGAGTGTTGAGTAGATGGAAGGAGTACTTTGAAGAACTAATGAATGAGGAAAACGAAAGAAAGAGGAGGACAACGGGGGGAGAGATAGTGGATCAGGAACTGCAGAGAATTGGTAAGGTGGAAGTGAGGGCAGCTTTAAAAAGGATGAAGAATGGAAAGGCAGTTGGTCCAGATGACATACCTGTGGAGGTATGGAGATGTTTAGGAGAGAAGGCAGTGGACTTTTTAACCAGGTTGTTTAACAAAATCCTGGAGAGTGAGAGGATGACATGATGAGTGGAGAAGCAGTGTACTGGTCCCCATTTTTAAGAACAAGGGTGATGTGCAGAGCTGCAGTAACTACAGAGGTATAAAGTTGATGAGCCTCACCATGAAGGTATGGGAAAGAGTTGTTGAAGCAAGGCTAAGGCAAGAGGTCCAGATCAGTGAGCAGCAGTTTGGTTTCATGCCCAGAAAGAGTACCACAGATGCAATTTTTGCACACATTGTGTCTTTGTGGATCTAGAGAAGGCATATGATAGGGTGCCAAGAGAGGAACTGTGGTACTGTATGAGGAAGTCAGGTGTAGCTGAAAAGTATGTTAGGGTGGTGCAGGACATGTATGAGGATAGTGAGACAGTGGTGAGGTGTGCAGTTGGAGTGACAAATGGTTTCAAGGTGAAGGTAGTGTTACATCAGAGATCAGCTCTGAGCCCCTTCTTGTTTGCAATGGTGATGGAAAGGTGGACAGATGAGGTCAGGCAGGAGGCTCCATGGACCATGATGTTTGCAGATGACATTGTAATCTGTGGTGAGAGTAGAGAGCAGGTGGAAGAGAATCTGGAGAGGTGGAGGTTTGCACTGGAGAGGAGAGGAAAGAAAGTCAGTAGAGACAAGACGGAATACATGTGTGTGAATGAGAGGGAGGCAGGTGGAAAGGTGAAGATGCAAGGAGTAGAGGTCGTAAAGGTGGATGACTTCAAATATCTTGGGTCAACCATCCAGAGCAATGGACAGTGTAGAAAAGAGGTGAAGAAGAGGGTGCAGGCAGGATGGAGTGGGTGGAGACGGGTGTCAGGGCTGATGTGTGACAGAAGGATAACAGCAAGAGTGAAAGGGAAGGTTTACAAGGCAGTAGTGCGTCCTGCTATGATGTATGGTTTGGAGACTGTGGCTCTGTCTAAAAGACAGGAGGCTGAGCTGGAGGTGGCGGAGATGAAGATGCTGAGATTTTTGTTGGGAGTGACAAGGATGCACAAGATTAGAAATGAGCAGATCAGAGGGACAGTGAAGGTGGAGCAGTTTGGAGATAAAGCCAGAGAGGCCAGGTTGAGATGGTTTGGACATGTGTTGAGGAGGAATAGTGGTTATATTGGTCAAAGAATGTTGGAGATGGAGCTCTCGGGCAGAAGGAGAAGAGGTAGACCTCAGAGAAGGTTTATGGATGTAGTGAAGGTGGACATGGAGATGGTTGGTGTGAAAGTAGAGGAGGCAATGGATAGGGCAAGATGGAGGCAGATGATCCGCTGTGGCGATCCCTAAAGGGAGCAGCCGAAAGAAGAAGAAGAAGAAGAAGAAGACTGCAACTTTATATTCTGATTGATGCAGGTGTATTTCTGACTGGCTCTAAACACTCTTTTAGTTGAGTGGCCTGTGGAGGGGGTCCTCTTCCACATAATATAGGGGTGGCGTAGTCGAAGCTCTATTTACTTTAGGTGTCTACATAAGTACAAATTTGGGGTGCTTCTATTGTACAGATATTGCATCTAATGCCAGTGACGGCCCGGTCACATTTGGTTCTTGGTTCACAAAGATGGTTCTTAAAGGGTTCTTCGGTAACAGTAACAGCAGTGCTGTCACCACTGTCACCATATTAGTCCTTACTGGAGTAATAAGTGCTTCATATTCTTCATGTCTATACAGTATGATTTGTTCCCACTACAGCATTTTCAACTAACTGAGGCCAAAAATGTCACAAAGAAAAAATAGGCGGCCTGAAAAGGACCACCAGGGTCCACCTCCAACTCAAATGAATCAAAATCTGTTTATGATCTGAAATACTGAACTTGACCTGTCCAGGAGCAGGTTAGCCCCCTGGTGTTGGAGCCCAGGCTTCAACTGAACTAAGCCTTAAATTAGCTGGATAAGTAAGAAATCCTGCCTGGTAAAACAGGCCTGCAGGTCTAATGTTGGAACATAGCCTGACATTCAGTGAACTACACAGGAGCTCGACCAGTAAGAACTTGCATTAGTGAAAGTGTGAAGGCTAAACTCTTCTATTTCTACAGAGCAGTACAAACTGTAGGGGTGGCAGTAACATTACTGAAGCACAAGAGAAGCACAAGAGGGCAGTATTATCACTGTCTGACATGAGGTCTTTCTGCTTGAACTCAAGGTGTAGCTTGGTTTCATTTCCTAATCCGTGGGCTGGGGCCTTATCTGAATACAGATGAAAGGACACATTAAGTTCAGTTATTGTTTTTACATCTCATCACGTAAAGAGCTTACTTATGTCTTATGGTTATACTCTCACGGAAGTAGAACATTGGCAAGCATGAAGACCTTTTGCAGGTTTAGTTTGTTACAGAAGCTGCCGAACCATCACGCCTTTCAGATGTGCTGGACTTCTGAATTCAGAAAGGACTTCTTCTGTTTCTGTGCGTTTAAATTTACTGCTGTTCTTTTAGATAAAACAATGTCAGCTTGGAGGAACTGATGGCTGCTTGTAGTTGAAAGGGATGAGAACATGTTTTTTTAGGTTTCGGGCTTTTACTTACATCAGCTAGTCTCCATCCTTGGCTGATGAAACACTTCAAAGAGGCAGAAATGTCAAGTCCTGTTGATTTGCCAGTTGATGAGGTTACCGGAAAAAGTACACTTTCATTGAGCATCCACTAAGCCGGAGTCCTTGGGGAACATATATTGAAGCAATCTAATGTTCGGCTCAAGGCAATATCAATGTAGTTCAGCACCTCACTGTATAATTTTACCTGCTGCTCAACACCCAGCACAGCTCATCGGCTAAACCTGATACGATCAGCCATGTAGGGCAGAATGAAGCACCAATGCTGTACAGGAGTTACTCCAGGTTTAGGATTTGGAGGCAGTGACCCAAACTGTTTATAAAACATACTGTACACTCTTAAAAAAGATGGTCCTTTAAGGGTTCTTCAGTAAAAGGCATGGAGGGAGACTGTTGTGTATATGGTCCTACATTGGACCTCTTTGAAAATGGGCACCAAAAGGGGTTCTTCTATTGTTACAAGCTTAGCATCGTAACACAATAGAAGAACCCTTTTTGGTGCTACACAGATCCGTCCACGGCACATTTTCCATAATTCCTGAAGAACCTTTTACGCATATGAAACACATGGTTCTAAACAGAACCATTCCCTTTACTAAAGAACCCTTGAGGAACAATCTTTTTTTAAGCGTGCAGCCATGTAACTCTTACAAATAGAATAGGTCAAAAGTAGAAGAAAGTCCTGTTTCAGCATTTAAAGCATCTACATAAATATTCTGTTAAGTCCAACAGAAGCTTAAACCCCTTTAACGCCAAATATAATCAGCCAAGACACATTTGGTGTCTGAATTTTCCTACTACTGTTCTTCCTATGCAGCATACGTTTGTCCGTCTTTTAGATCAAAGTATTTCATAAAGCCTCAAAAACTAAATCAGCCGCTCTACTTAAGATTAACTCACAATTCAACACACCTTGCTGATTTAGCCCGCAGTCTACGCCATACCAACTGATGCTTTATAAGCTTCCATTACTTAGAAGCTGCGTCAGCCTTTCAGCTCCAGCGCAGAACTAAAGAAGCAAACTTCAGACACCAAATGTCTTGGCTGACTGACCATGTTTGACATGAAGTGGAAAGTAGCAAACAATTGATTTTTCACTTAACCATCCCTTAAAAAAATAAAACGATACATAAGTGCACCACCAGGGGGCGACAGACCTATTCACCTGCATATGGTACAATAACGCAACGGTGTTGCCTTTTTTGATTTAACTCAGGGGTTAGAGCTCTCTCAGAATCACAGAGCTGAGCTGGACAGGCAGAGTTGCACATCTATCTCTGAGAAACAGACAGAGGGCCCAGCCTGACCGGGTCCCGCGTCCATATTCATGAGGCATGTCTATCACGAGGCCACAGATGGAAGGAGGTCCGAGGCAGGTCCGCAAAAAAAGCTCATAGCAACAGAAAGACAGGGGAACAAAGCAGGCAGCTGCCTTAATAATTGAAAAAAGCAGGAGTGGGCAGGAATATCTAATACAGGGCGGCAAAATAAAACATTTTACTGAATCCCAGCATCCTTGGAACTTGGATGGCAACACAGGCGACCCCACTGTCAAACTTCATTAGATCCTTATGAAGTGGACCGTTTCCTGTACACTGATTCACCAGTTGCGAGGGTTATAGCGTCAAACGAATGAAAGCCTATTAAGTTCCTATTGCGAGGTGAACGGTACACAGCAGGGCTATTGACTGAACGTAATAACGTTGGGAAAAAGGTCATCCCAAAGCCCTCGCGGTGTGCTGCGTTATCCAGATCCCTAACCCAGCTGCAGGATTTTGAGGAGCCTGCTCTCTTCCCATTTCCCCCCCACGTTGCATGAAAAACAATGACTGCTGAACGCCAGAGGGCGCCCGCGAGCGAGTCCTCGATGAACGGGGCGAGTGGAGGCAAAAGGCTGAACATTAAAAGTTCAAATAGTTTCGAATCACGTGCCCAGAAATTGCCTTTAAGTGTAGAATGCAGGAGGACGCGAATCACTAAAACCAGAAAACTTACCTGCACGTTTCCTTTTCCACACCAAACGGGGTTCAGGCAGCAGAACGCCGGGGTTACTGCTGCTGAGCGCTGATTGGTTGGAGAGCGGAGCAGCTCATTGGCTGTTCACGCTCACTGACAAACTCCTATAACTCGAGTTTAAAAGCTCTTAAAACATAACAGCGGTGTTAAAATGACTCATGTCGGTCTGGGTTCAGGTAACTCACGTATTGTTTTATACTAGCTATTTATAAAAAAATTTGAACTTACTCGGGAGCGCCCTCTAGCGTTTGAGAAACACGAACACATTATAGAGTGGTAATTCTCTTCTACAAGCTCACTAACACTGAATAATCCAGAAAACGTCTTAAAGAAAGAGATGCAATCATGCTCGGATATTTAAAAAAAAAAAAAAAGAGCATCCAGGAATGGCCTGGTCCTTTACGAGCAAGGATGTGTTGAGGCTCAGCACTTTGCCAAAGAATGCAACAGGGAATAATCCAAAAGTTTAAGCAGCACAACTGAATAGCTACAACCTTCAATCTCTCAAAGCGCACGACATTAAAACTCGCATGTTTCTGTAACTGGCATAACCACATGGGTTCAGGAATACTCTGACAAACCGTTGTCAATAAACACAGTTCAAATGCACACTGTGCTCTGGGCCAAAGTAGAAGAGGATTATCCAGACCGTTACCAGCACAAAGTTTAAAAGTCAGGGTTCATCACATTATAGCTAACCGGAACATCTGAAGAGGAGCTATTCATGCTGTAAGATGTATATACATTATGGAGCAACATATCACTCTTGTCAGAAGAAAACCTTGCATCTCCAAAATGGTCATTTTACAGAAGGAAAAAACATACTGCACTTTTAATGTCAGTCAATGGAACCAGATATTTTTGCCAAGTCATTTTGGGTCATTTCTTTTGGTCCATTCTTCATGAAACTTGCCCACAACATAAAAGGCCAACAGGCACTTTCAAATAATGTCAAAAACTGAAAAATTGAGATACAAGGTTTTCTTCCTACAACAGCGATATGCTACCTTCCGGACACAGTCTTGATCAGGGACATCTATGCTTAGTCTAAGATAACAGCAAGCCACATTCTACACGTTACAACAAGTATGGCTGTGTAACCACAGAGTGTCGACGCTAGACTGACCTGCCTGTAGTCCAGACCTGTTTTCAGAGAGACATGTCCTGCATTACGATGTGCAAAATATGACAACAAAGGCTCTGTCTGATGATGCAGCGGAAGATCTGTGTATATTAATGTGTGTAAAAAAAAAAAAAAAAAAAAAAAAAAAAAAAATCAACTGCCATCTTCAGTTAGTGTTAATGTTCAGTTAATGCTCTAAAAAGGAAAGGGGATGTAACCGTGGTAAACATGCTCCTGTCCCAACCTTTTTGGAACATGTTGCAGACACCAAATTTTTGAAAAATTATTTACCAAAGAAGATAACAGTTGAAGTAAAGCATCCAACATCTGCACACAAAGCATGTTTCAAATTTAATAAAGTTACTAATGTCTGCTCCGTTTTATTAATATTTCACATACTGTCCCAAATATATGGAGGTTTATAAGTGCAAATACTCCTATTTGGATCACTGTTTACCAGTCCTGTTTAGAGTGGAGAAGTAGGCGAGCTGCAGTAGTGCACAGCTTGCACAGATCCACTGACTCAAAACATACAAAAGAAGTCAAAAGGACAGAAGTTTCAGAACCACTCTGTGCCTGAGATGCGGCCAGAAAACACTGGAGCGCACCTTCCAAAACTGCATAATTCAATGGTTGAGATGTAAACGGTCAGAGTGGTTAAAAAAAGGTGTATGTAGAAAATTTTACCATTCAGAACCACTTCATGTATTTCAGGTCCCATTTCAGCAGGATGCTGTTTCTTTTTATATATGCAGTTAAAATTGCTGTAACAAGGTAATCTGGTTAGCTAACGGTAACCTGAAACACTATAATAAGTGACAGTAATGAAACCCACAAGTACATTTCAGGTCAATTTGATTTATTCGCCAATTAATGAATCTACAAAAAGTATCTGGTGCTGTTAAATGCATGCCTCATTTTTCTAAGGCGTTACAAAGGTCACTTGGAAAAAGAAAAATGAACCCAAAAAAGAAAAGAAAAATGAAATTTTCACCAAGATCCACTTTAAGACAGATTGCCACAGAGCCAGGCGGTAGGGGGTGCAGGATAATTCACTTGCAATCTTGATAATGATGTAGAATGACAGATGTTTCACTGGAGGAACTTTACAGGGTTCATTTACACAAAGCACTCTTGAGGACTCTCCATCTGAATAAATATCAATTACAGCAAATGGCTGGAGCAACACAATGAAAATGAACAAAAAAATAAAACTGTATTACACCTCAAAGAAGTCCAAAGATCGAAATCTAGTATTCTGCAGTTCCTCCAATCAAATACCTGGAGAAAAACTTTCAAACGTTTCTTTACAGTTTATAATTTTCCTATGTAAGTTTATCCTCCTTTAGAGAGTCATTAAGCAATTCTAAATGCTTTCCAAATCTGAAGACGTCTGAATTGCCTCCAAAGTTAACCTTTTTACAAGAAAGGCGTGAGCACAAATCAATCATGCTGAGCTTCAATTCGTACTCAAACTAATTTATTTAATCCTCACACATTCATAGCTGAATAAAAACAGCTCCTCAATTTTACCCAAGTTTAAAAAAAAAACAAAACAAAAACATATGCTCTGCTTCACTTGTCTGTTAAATAGCAGCAAAAATAAAAACTCGACGGAATGTTCAAGAACCTAGGCTTTTTACAGCCTGTATCTTCACTGTTAAGCATGTTGCCGTTGTCCCGACTCGGTTTTATTTTTAAATAGTTAAACCAGCATTTATGCAACCGATACTTGCAGAAGCATGAAAGTAGGACCACGGCCGGGATTTCACAGTACATGAACCGATTTGTTGCCACTGCTCATGAAGGATGTGCGCTGGCATGCATGTAAAAACTGTTCCAAGTTCAAATGGACTACGATAAGCATGAGTCCAGTGCGTGTACGATGACACAACCGGGGTGATCGTCACAGCCGTGCAAACCACATTCAGGCAATACATGACATACAAAGGGGGTGGGGTGGGGGGGGTCTTAAAATCTGAGCAGGAAACAGTCTGTAAAAGGGTGGGGTGGTGATGGCTCACGCTTTTTTCTCCTGCAGAATTTTGTGCAGTTCATCAGCGTCCTCTGCCGTTTTGACACGGATGAGCATTGGGACAGGAGTGGTGGGGTTCTTGTCATCCACAGCGGGATTTGGCACACAGACGACCATTACATTGTTTTTCCCTGTTCGAGAGCAGGGCATGGAGGAAGGGACCATGATGTTCAGCAGAATGTTACCTGGACAGAAATAAAGGGGCCACGTTCAGTCATCATCAATAGCACAAAGCGAAGACTGACAAGTTGATTTAGGCTTCTACTTCAGCATCACAGTTCAGCTTATTATAGCCATCATACGAAAAACGATCAACAGCTGTCCGTGCCGGTGTGTGAACAGTTTATGATAAATCGAAAGAAATCCTCCACAAAATCTTCTTCCCTTAACTTACCTTAAAATTGAAGAACTTGGACATCTTCTGTAAACTTATCATTTTAGAGATGGTGGTATGCATGGTTTTGTTTGGGCAGTGACTATACTCTCATGTGGCCAATGGCAAGTGTCAGAAATGTCTGCTTAAAATAATTCTTTTACATAATTTCTATAGTTTTTTACTCCCATGCAAAAAAAAAAAAAAGCTAAACACTAATGTTTTTACTAATGGCTTCGACCTAGTTAAGAGTCCAGATTTAAACCCTATATCTGGTCTCAAATTAAACACAAAGAGCTTTTTCAAATGTTATAATCCATCAATGCCGAGTGGCTTAAAACATGAGAAAAAAATAAGCTTTTAATGTCTTAAAAATAAACCATTAATCAATAAATTAGCGTGCAGTTTATTCACAAGACAAACATTTGATGAAATGAAAAAGCTATCCCATACCAATTTACTTTATTTGTATAATTCTTGCTAATTGATTAATGGTTCATTTTCTAGAATCTAGATCTGAGGACTGAAGAGAAAATGGAGGAAAAGGCACCAGATTTCTCAGTATTTGTTCTATTGTCCACCAGGGGGAGGATGCTATTCCTGTTATTTATACAGTATTCTCCAGTATTAACAGCTCTCTGTCCAAAAAAATATTTGCTTGCCCACCAACCGAATGAGCTATAATATACTGTTCTCTTTTGTTTCTTACTGCGTCACGCTTCGTTTTCACGGCTGGGTTCACGCCTCACATCACTAGCTTTTTGATTCTCACTCGGTGCGGCAATCTGACCTACTTCTGGATGTCAAGGCACGCTTGCGGAGTTATCACTGAAGAAATGCTCATCACAGGTTCCTTACAGACACAACAGCAGCATGAGTCTCCATCCACTCTATAGTATGACTAAGTTTTAAACAGTGACAAATTATTGTCAAATGTGATACAGATTCAACACTGTACTAATGGTCTAATAAAGTCTGGGCAGAGAAACACAGGGTCTGCTGTCCATGTGTCATTAAATTATTATTTTAAAAAATGCAATACGACCATTTTTCTTTTACATGGCAGGTGTGTAGGTAAAATGCGCTTTTGCACTGCGGTCAATAACACTGTTCTCTTCTGCTTAAATCAGACAGCAGCATGTTCAATCAACAAAGCAACTTACCCAGGTTGGTGTCTGCCCGCACCAGAAGCTGCAGTTTGTTCTCCAAAACCATTTTCAAATGCAGTGTACCAACGCCTTTCTCCTTGAACTCGCTTTCCTTTTTGTAGAACAACTTGCACCTGTAATGCACATTAAACAAAAAAATACTGAAGTATAAAACAGAATCCACCATCAACTCAAAGATGCTATTAGAATTAGGAGAGAAATGAAGGATGGACTACTTTTTAGAGTAAAAGGCATCTTTCTCCTTAATCTCTTTAACCACAGGTACCGGAGGCTCATCCGATTCTTCATCTGCTCCATTCTCATCTGCAAGGAAAGTAGAGATTAAACTGTAAGACTCCATTAAAAAAAAAAAAAAAAGAGGAACGTTCTCCTGGACTTCAACATTTTTTACTGGTATGCATAATTCACGATTATGCAAAATCTTATATTACATTAGTAAAGTAAAATTCAAAGATGAACACTGGTTTAGATCAGAACTATCATTTGCTTTTAATTAAAAGCTCATTGCAATCACAGTGCAAAATAAGTGCATTAATACACCTGGGCAGAAATTTTAGCAAATGATTTAATTATTCTTTTTACATAATTACTGAAATTGTTGAAAATATAATAATAATATAAAAGCACCTGCTCTACTATCAATATAAAACCATAAATTCCATAAAAATCGCTCCACCAAAATGAAGGGCTCAATTTCTTATGCAAAACCACACTCATACAAAAACGCTTTAAAATATAAATACTATATGTACCTAAATACCTCCTTTAATCATTCCTCATGACTTGAAAAAAGAACCCAAAAAGAAAATCCAAAAGAAAAAAAAAATTCAAATGCATACTGTAAGTTTTCACACAAGTTAATAAATATTGAAATTTAATTTAAGGGGGAAGTGGGAAAACAATTCGAATAAAAGCTTAATACTGGCCAAATTTAACACAACACACTATATTTAATTTACTTAAGGCAATATATAGATAAAATGTCCTCAGTAAATCTGCACATTAAAATCAATTGATTTCTTTGCCTCAGCTTTGCTAGGCACAGAATAGCTCAAAATTAGTTAGAAAATTCAAAAACAAGCTCCTGAACAAGCCCGTGTAAGGTGAGTGTGTACCTGCAGCCTGGCTGTTGCTTGCTGCCTCTGTCTTGGCTGCAGTGAAGGAGAAGGTGGCTGCAGAAGAGCCACTGCTTGCGGCACCTCCGAATAGGGATGTGGAAGAGGAAGAGGAGGAAAATGAAAAACCAGATGCCCCTCCAGAGGCAAGAGAGCCCAGCACAGAGCTGTCAAGCTTTTGGCCAAAGTTAAAGGTAACCCCCGCTGGAACTGGAGCTGGTGCTGAGGCAGGAGCGGAGCTTTTCTCTGGGGCAGCGCTGTCCTTGTCCTTGGTGAAGGAGAATAAAGCAGGAGCTGTGCTGACGCTGGCCGCAGCTGGTGTTACGCTGCTGCTGCTACTGCTGCTGGAAGAGAAGGACAGAGTGGCTGTGGCGCTGCTGCTTGCCTGAAGCCCTTTCTGCACCTCCCCTGCCGTCTCCTGCTTGGCCCCAGTGTCTGCAGCAGCAGAACAGCTGCCATATTTCTTCTCGATGCTGGCCAGGTGACGCTCGTAGTCACGAAAGATAGGGTTGAGGTCGCACAGAGGGTTGTCGTTGACATGCTTGGTGATCCAGTCACGCACAGAGCAGTTGAGAGCTGTGAGCTGCCGGTTGTATTCCTTACTGCTGCTATTACTGCTACTGCCACTGCCGCCAGAGCTCACAGCCAAGCTGGGGGTGGAGCCGTTGGATGTGATGTCACCAGAGTCTGCAGGCTTGGAGGAGGCGGGGCCATTGAATGACAAGGAGCCTGGGGGTGGAGGGCCAGGGAAGATAAGGGGGAGGGGTGTGGGGGGGAGAGAGAGGAGAATTTTGACTGCGGTGGAAAGCAATATTCCTCATGCTGCCTTTACCACAGCAGGAGAACGAAGGGGGGAGGCCAGATTTAGTAGGCGTGCAAACTGGCTAAACCCCTCTCGCCCCTCCCTCTCCTGACTCTATGATCAACCAGAACAAGCTCACTGCAGCTTTTTCAGATTCATTTATATTGGTTTTTTTTTGTTTTTTTTTTTAATTCAGGCCACTCAGCTGAGTTCCACAGTACACACACTAACCGCAGATTCAGCTCCATTAGTCACAAATGCCAGTTCTAACCCCAAAAAAGGAGCTTTTACAAGTCCATTTCAGGACAACACTTAAAATTTAGGAATCCAAATCTGACGTTAATTTTTAGGAAATAGGATTTAGCATGTTCACTGGTATTTTAATAAAGCAAAAGTGAATAAACCCCTTATTATAATTTAATTACTTTATTGTAGAATTTATGAAGACTTTTCATAGATTCATAGACTTCTCTCTGCTTGTTCCATCGTACCCTTATCTCAAGTGGATATCACTAAAGGAATGGTTCAGCAAAAAAATCTAAATTACACAATCTTCTACTCGCCCCAGTTATAGTCGAACAGCCAAGACACATTTGGTATCCAAACTTTGAGCTGGAGCTATGAGGATATTGTTGCAAACAAACAACAGGAGCCATAAGTCACCCAAGTCTTCTATAATCTTTCCTCTTTTCCCGTTAAATTCCATCGCTGTTTAAACATTTCTGCATAACCAACTGGTTAAGACGACAGTCATTCAGAGTGGTTTGATGTGAAATGCTAAGTTCTGGAGAAACAAGAGTTAGAATTGTTCACAGCGGTGGTGACAGAAAAAAGACATCTGAAAAGGTTAAGGACTAAAATCTACATCACAGAAAGCTGTGACACAAAATGGTTATGGATATCAACATGACATAACATCAGAAGACTCACGCAGGCTCACTGGCTGTTTTGAATAGTAAATACAATGGCTATATTTGCGTTGTATCACCAAATCTGAGTTGATTGACTACATCTGGGGCAAGTGGAAAATTGTTTAAATTAGATTCTTCACTGAACCACTACTTTAATGGTTCAAATTTAACACAACTGACTGGATCCGTCATGTGGTTACTACAGTTTGAAAGGTTTACCAGGGTTGGCCTTGGAGGTGGCAGGGGAGTTGAAGCCTCCGAAAGATGGGGCGACAGATGATGTGCTGCCATTGGTCAGACCAGTGAGGGGTTTGAAGCCAGCCCCATTTCCAAAGCCTGTTAAGGCTCCTCCAGCTCCTCCAGCTGACGAGGCCAGAGAGAAACCCTTGAAGCCTTTAAAAGCTCCTGCACTCTCGCCCTGTAGCAAAAGGAGAAAACTCATCTATTATTCATATTTAAACCCATTGCACTGCATGTTACAGTAGTCACATTGCGCACTCAGCAAAAAATAAAATACCAACACTTTATAATACTACTAAAATAATTTTCACATAAAAAAACGAAGAAAAGGTTATTAAATATATGAATTAAGCAAAATTTACATTAGTGTCTAGTACATTAGTATGGGTGCTTTCAGAATAAGAAGAGTGGTGGCTTGTACTTGACATGCCCTTAGTGCTTGGAGTCAGTACTCAACCCTGAAACTTGATAAGGCTATCTTTAGCAGATGTTTAAATAATAAACCTGGAAATAAATAGACATAATAGAAACACTGTATGAACATATTACTATGCGCTGTGATCTCATTCCTGATACTAAATAACCCATTTTCATATGACACTTGGCCATGCAAATCTATGTATTATACAATAACATTCTGCAATATGCCTCACGTGTCCTGGAAGTGAGGAAGTAGTCTCGAATCTGTTACCTCAGCGCCAAGATTTCGACGCTTGGCTTTCTTGATGGCTCGGTTTTTCATCACATCCTCACTTGCGATTGAAAATGTCCCTGCCTGAGGAGACAGACAGAAGAGCCCCAAATGTTAAATGTGGACACAAGACGGTCTGAAATGAACTGTTCACAAAGAAAAAAAAAAAAAATCATAATCAATGAGCCAAGATATCTGGTGTGTTTAAAGTTAGCTTCTGTAATTTTCCATTGGAGCTAAGAGGCTAATACAGCTAACAATAAATGGAAACTTATTAGCACTGTGAAAACTGTAGGCCTAAATTATCTTACCACCTCAAACCCTGCCAAGTAGACTGATACACTACATTTGAGGTAAGGGGAAAACTGCATAAAATAGATTTTTCAGTTAACTAATCCATTTACTATTAAGAGTAGAATTATCAGACATGCAAAATATCGATGCTTTATAACTTGAGTCACACTTTGATATCAATTTTGCAACACCTCTCCATTCAGAACCCAACACACAAAAGACTGTACCAGTACAGCACAACATACTTCTTGCAAGCTACTTAAAAAACCGCTACAGAAAAGTTTGGATAGTATGGAAAAGCATTAATTCAGGGGTTGGCAACCCAAATGTTAAGAAGAGCCACTTAGTCCTTTCAACAAAAACCAAAACACCTTGAGAATCACAACATATTAGATCCATTTTTACATACACAATTTGGAGCAACACATACTGCCATCTACTATACTGACATACCATGTAAATATGCCCTTTCCAAACATTTTGGAACATGTGCAGGCATAAAATTTAGAATGAGCACATATATACAAAATACAATAAAGATAACTTTCTAAAATGCTAAACACCTCAGCTTTGTACTGTTACTGACTGAATACAGATCAAAAAGTATTTATTTACTAAGAGCCAAAAGTTGTGTAAATATACCGTATATACTCCATATTTGAGTGCCAATAACTTTATCCTGACCTTTTATGCAGCACTTTCTAAAATTTGTAAATCAAACTCTTTTTTTTCTTGTAGATTTAGTGAAAATTACTAATAAATTTAAATATAGACAGTGGAATGATTTATGCTGAACTGCCTCCAAGGATAAGATTTTCATGCCTTAAAGACGGGCACATTTTTAAGAGTTCAATGCAGTGAAACAAACTGTCTTTAAGAAATCCTACATATGCTGTATTTGCATCATAGGCCTAGTTACCATTAATAAAATTAACACTTACTTCTTCTCCTTCATCCTCCTGATCCCAGTTCCTGTCCGTCAGCTCCTTCTCCGCAATCCGCTTTGCCATCACAGATCTGCTGACAGGTCAAATAAATGTGGAAACTATTAACCAGCTGAATTTCGACAATGAAAGATGCAAGTGCAAAAAAAAAAAAAAGTCAACCGATGTCATTTCAGTTCAGACTTTTTTTTTCTGCCCAATGAATTTTGTGAAAAACAGTTAAGTAACTTCAAAACACTAACGTTTGTGATTTTTCACATATCCTTACAGTAAACTTATTAGCCTATCAAAAATAAAAAAGCATAACCCACCAAACTCTAACATGGTTTAAAAAACTGTTGCTTGTAACATTCAGGAAGCAACAGAGGAATGTAGTACATTCAACAGATAGCCGATCTGCTGCATAGCTGCCTTTGTTTTCTTGTCTATAAGTTAGCAAATAATGTAAGGCTTCTAATCAGCAGCTATACATTTGAATACTGATGAATATCTGGCTTTGCTATTTGATCGGATTTCTCTTTATCAACACCATCTTTAATCCTTTATCTTTAAATGTTCCGCTGGAATCCAATAAGTTGGCGAAGCAAAATATCACAAGCAGGTTGATTTTTTTTCTGGCCATCTAAAGACCTTTCAGGCACTAAGAGCCAGAGTTGGGCAACACGATCATATTTAGTGTTAAAATGATAAATTACATCACATCTTGCTTTTTCTGCGCATATCATGGATAACATCGGTACTTAAAAATGCTTCCAAACTGCATGTTCAATTAAAAAGAGAGCTGTTTGATCGGATTTAGTGCAGTGTATGGAAGATTAAATCCAGATCCATTTTTATAGTGTTTCTAAAACGTGGCACTACTTTGTCTGTTCTGACTTACCAGATGCCAGAAAAATAAATATCGTAACATCATGCATCGTAAAAAATGTTCTGAACTATTGTGATATTTTTCCATATCGCCCACCTCTGTCAGAACCACCACTGTTAGAGTTGGGACAGAGATCAGCCCAGTGTTTCTGCCCCTTTAGACATTCTCAAGACTTTTCCCAAGACTGTCCATGTTAAATGATTTTAGTATTTGTAGAGTTCAGCAGCTGAGGCTCGGATTTACTACTGACCTGCCACACTCGAGGAAAACAAACAGAAAATCTGGGGTTTTCAAGTTGCATTTATAGTTGAATTTTAAAATAGCCACCTTTACAACACACTACACATGATAATTTGTCACTATATTACCTTCCTAAAATGACTGAAAACTCTTTAACTAGGCCTTGTATGGAACCAGCGTTTAACTGCTTGTGTTTTAATGTGGTTTAAGTTAACCTGACAAATTTCCTCACATATTAGCGGTCATCTGGTCACACTGAGCATTGAGTGGGAAATTAAAGGCAATTTCCACCATTTATCAAAATTACTACTAACAAAACGTCAGGACTAATCCGAAGACATTCAGTACGACTTGACGTGTAACGCACCGTTCCAGAGAAACTATCGAGACAGAACTGTTTGACTGGTGGTGATAGGAACCAGACGTCCGAACGGTTTATTGCCTCTAAAAGCCCCCTCACAGGAGGCCAGTTATTACGTAAAATTATTACAAATATGTTGACCACTGACTGGGATACAACTTCACGATGGTTTAAAAACCAGCTGTTAGCTAATTCTTTAATGGCGGAAAGGGATAGGCAAGGCGTTAAGTGCTAAGGAAAATAGCGCTCAAATAAATCTCGCTTTATCAAATTTACAACTAGTCATCGAAACTACCATCATCAACATTACATATAAAGACCCAGAAGACATGTGTAGGCTCACTAGCCATTTCGAATAGCAAATAAAGTGACTAACGTCGTGTGTGTGTTGTAGCTACGGACGCCTGGCTCCTATCGCCACCACTGTAAGGAAAGCAGAGTCGTTAAGTTCACACAACTTCATACCAAAACACCTGAAATTTTACAGCTCTGCGACTCAACTACACAGCTTAAACATCAAAAACGGTCAAATTCGCCCCTAGCGCAAAAAAAAAAACCTGGCAGCCGCCGCTCCTTAATTACTTTTAGGGTTAAGTTACAGAGCGAGATTTACAGTCATTTACAAAGTAAAACCAAGTCGACCATCAGCGAGTCCACAGGAACGCCAACTTCTTTAGGGTTAAGCGAACCGACATCCTTCGCGCTCTTCCTTCCTCAACCGCCGCGAGGGACGACAAGACAAACTCGTTTTAAATAGCCACCATATCATGAGTCTGTAATATAGCGTTACTCCAGGAGCACATGGCATTTTTAGATGTGTCAGATTTACAGGCGATCCTGGGGCCGACCGGCAGCCATCTGAAGGCCGGTCACTTTCCATCCAGCTAAATGAGCTGCTAGCCGTTAGCCGGCAAACACTGACGAATGACTCACAGTGAAAAAATGCTCCGGTGAATATAAAGCGTACCGTCGTATACACACCTTTCTGGCGAGCACAAAAACGGCACCAAGCAGCTACTCTGAGATATTACTGGCCTAAAATAACAACACCGGCAGCGTTCCCACTTTCACCACGCCACCATTTTAGAAAACGGGATATTCGCGCGTCGAAGAGCCGCACTGCGCATGTGCGGTGAATAAGGCTCGATTATGTTTGTGGGAAATGCAGTTTTCGAGCACGTTTTAGGACTACAATTTGTGTAATCTGAAAACATGCAATGTGCTCCACGCCGTAATACAAGGAAATGTTTACAGTGAACCTCTCAGTAAAGTCATGTAAACGTGATGTTGCTTCATTGAAACAATGACTCAAGAAGAAGAAAAAAATGCTACAAAAAGCTACTTCAGAAAAAATTATCAGATCAAACAAATCCTCAAGCAGCTTAACCTCAAACCTCAAGCTCCCTAGAAAACTTTAGCAAAACGTTTTAGGGCTTCCATTGTCTATCTGCATAGAGGTAAAACGGTGAATGTTGTTAGGTTTTTTTTTTTTTTTTGTCATTTTTGGTCTAAAATAAAAGGCTCTGGCTCTAAAGTGAGATGTGTGGGCAACAGCTAAGCAGTCTAGATGCTCCACCACCTGCACAGAAAGATATCAAACCCATGAAAGGAGCTAAATGTGAAGAACCAAGGAAGAGGAAGGTTTTTTTTCTGCATGAATTTATAGGGTCCATATTGTGCAAAACCCTTTTTTACACTTTACATTTTCTTGACATAAAAGCTTGGTGTAGTATGTGAGCATTGCTAAAATTGTAGATCATAGTCTTCTGTTTACTTATGAGACTGTTTTGTATTGATTGTTTCTGCGATGTCATGAAAACCAACTTATTTACATACAACCCCAATTCCAATGAAGTTGGGACGTTGTGTAAAACATAAATAAAAACAGAATACGATGATTTGCAAATCCTTTTCAACCTATATTCAACTGAATACACTACAAAGACAAGATATTTAATGTTCAAATTAATAAACTTTATTGCTTTTTGCAAATATTCACTCATTTTGAATTTAATGCCTGCAACACGTTCCAAAGAAGTTGGGACAGGGGCATGTTTACCACTGTGTTACATCACCTTTCCTTTTAACAACACTCGATAAGCATTTGGGAACTGAGGACACTAATTGTTGAAGCTTTGTAGGTGGAATTCTTTCCCATTCTTGCTTGATGTACAACTTCAGTTGTTCAACAGTCCGGGGTCTCCGCTGTCATATTTTGCGACATAATGCGACATAGGTTGAAAAGGATTTGCAAATCATCGTATTCTGTTTTTATTTATGTTTTACACAACGTCCCAACTTCACTGGAATTGGGGTTGTACATCAGCCTATTTAGCCCACAGCAGTTTAGCCCTTACTTTCATGAGAAGTTACAAAGAGTGTTTCAGCCCATTCTGCTTTTTGATTAAGGTACAATACAGGGCAGCCAATCAAAACAGAGCTCATTTTTACACATAACAGTCTTAAAGGTACAGTAACAAAATATATGTCAGAATTTGGGGTGGGCTGCAAAGATAATTTCAACTGCAAATTTTAAATGACTTGGTTCACATCATGCTACAGATAAAGACTTGTCACCTGCAGGACTACAGCACATTTCTGAACTGATTCTATTGAAATTTCTTCTTTAAATAGGCCTTGTGTGGGACTAGAGATGGCATATTGGTATCATGTGTATCTGTTATGGGCCAATATCAGCAGTAAATGCTTGATGGGATATCAAAGGGAAAAAGAGGACGAATCTGATCCAGTGCTTTAACAAATGTATCCTGAAATATCACGCTCACATTTTGTGATGTGTGTTTTTTCCTGTTGGGTAGGAGTGTTCTAGTTAGAAATAGCTACTTTTAAAGCTTGGTAGTTTTTGAAGAGACTAGTTTTTAAGCTTCAGTACTGGTATCAGAAACGTTGTCCTACCTCTATAAGATATGGTTCCTGTGGCCGCACTGACTGTTCACTGCACTTGACATATCTAATGCCATAAAAATGTACTGTGGCACGTCTCAAGACAACATGTCAAAACATCTTTCAGACAGCAGGCCTTGCTTTGGAAATTCTCTTTTGACATTTCAGCTAAATCAACATCTGTAGCATGTGTTGAAGGCAGTGCAGTCATAGTGTTAATTTGACACGGATGGCTTTACTGTACAGACTGAAAAAAGTCAATCAGCAGCAGAGGCAGAGCAAAAATAGTCTATTCCATGGCAGGTTTATCTACATGTATTTTCACTATGCAACTACAGAACCAAAAATGGCTTTTATTTTTATTACGCACAACAATGTGAGACTTTTTTCTTTCCGATTTCAGTTTTTTTCACAGAAAGAAAAGACTGCATTGAATTTGCCTGATTCAGTAACTCACTTACTGCCAAATATAAGAAAGGCAAAATCTAAACACCGAAATCAAGCAGGGTTAAAGGGGAATTCTACCTTTTTTTAAAATTTCTGTATTATTAAATTTATACAAGTAATCAAAGTTCTAGAGAAACCGAAAAGTCAAACTGTTCACTTTGGTGGTGATAGGAACCGGGCGTCTGAGGAGTTTAATGGATGATGGCATGCCGTTTGTGTCCCACTTTACAAATTACAAATACGTATTAAAAATAAGATTAAGGACATAACTAAAGCTGTACCTTGAAATTTGATCATTAATTAATCGTTAATATTCATATCATTGTTTTATTTTTGCACTAATGCGTGAATCCATTTAACATTTCATGGTTGAAACATCCCTCCATTATGGGATGTGAAAAATTGACGTTAGTGTTTCACAACATTCAACCCTGTTACCTGAACACATTCCCCTCTGAGAAACATCTGGAATGTAAAGTTACATCTTTGACAGCAATATGCCTCATCTGAACTTTCGGGAAGATCATGGGAAGTAGAAAAGAAAATGTTATGCTTCTTTTCTTTATCTTCAGATATTGTGATATGGACTGGTGAAACAACTGTAAAGGTTAAGCCCTGTTACCCAAATTACAGAATGAAAGTAAAGTACACACACACACACACACACACACACACACACATCTTCTAAGCCGCTCATCCTTCTGGGTCACGGGAGGAGCTGAAGCCTATCCCAGGTCATTGGGTGGAAGGCAGGATATACCCTGGACAGGTCACCAGTCCATCATGGGCTGAAATTAGAATACTAATTTAAAAAACATACAAATTTGAAGTAAAGCTTGAGAATGATATTAATGTCATAGTGTGCCATTAGCATGGATGCTAGTGTATTTAATACACTGCCTGATGTCTTACACGTTATTTTAGGACAACTTTGAGAACGTTTAATTCCTAAAATACATTCATGGCAGAAAGAAACAGGCAAGTTAAGTTAAAACAGTCCCTCAAAGAAAACTTTCAGACTGAGCGCTAATTTACCATCATCAGCTTTACATATAAAAACTCAGAAGATTCACTGGTCATTTTGGATAGTAATTAAAATGGCTACATGTTATTCTAGATATGACCCCTGGTTCCTATCACCACCATGAACCGTTTAACCCACTCTGAATGTCGTTAAATCTTAATTATGTAATTATGCAGCAATTATGGAAAATACACAGAATTCCCCTTTAATGCGTTAAGTTTTGAGTGCACACATGGAGCTCCACTATGACTGTAGTCATTATATATTGTCTGTGTAATCACTGTCGCACTGTTTAAAGTCTTTTTTTCTGCTAACTGTAATTGACAGCATAGAAAAGGAAATAAAATGTAGCTTTAGAGCTACTATGCTGTGCAAAACCCTCATGAGAAATCTGGATGAAGAGAGCTGATGCGATCTATTACTGCCAGGCTGTTGGTGGGGTTCCACTTCATTGCAGGGAGGAACTGATTCAGAAAGACTTTTAGGGGGATTTTGTGGAAAATGCTGCGGCGTTGTGGAACAGATGGCGCCACTCCAAACGCTCAGGATCCCACAGTCGTTGTGCCAACCAGGGAACAGGTGCTAAGGAAAGTAGGAAGTGAGCTTGGGGCCCTGGACGACCACAGGAGAGCCCTGACCAGCTGGCCCGGGAAAGAGCACGGAGGACTGAGAGATGGGGGATCAAGCTCTGTGTGTGGGACAAAAGAGAAAGAGAGGGCATGTTTACTGTTCCTCATGAATGGGTGGATCATAGTATTAACCCTTTAATGCCCCAAGACCTGTATGTGGGCCCACTCTCATCAGTACAGAACAGTAGACTCATAGCACTGAATAACAAGACTTAAGATTAATAACTAAATAGTAAAATGGTTATTTGTTGAATTTGATTGTGTAGTTGATCTCCACATAAAAATATCATTTTCACACAGTTTTGTCTTTGAGTTTACTTATATTCTGATTTCATTCATGAATGGGTGGTTCCTAATATTAACCCCAAGGACCCTTTTAGTCTCTTTGTGGGCCCATATTTCAGCCTTCACTGTAATAAATTCATATATTGCTGTTGTCGGAACAAAACCTTGTATCTCAAAAATGATAACTTTACAGGAGAGGGAAAAATCCAACTTTACTGTTAATGTAAGTCAATGGAACCAGAACTAATTTATTTATATAAATTATTTATATATATATATATATATATATATATATATATATATATATATATATATATATATATATATATATATATATATATATACAATATTGTGCAAAGTCTTAGGCACCCAAGACACATTTTCAAAATCAATTTATTTGTGTAGTTTGTGTTTATTTGCTGAGAAAAGTGTTAATATTTGAATCAACAAAATTGATAGAATATTAATTAACAATGATTTTATTTATATATTTATATTTATATATATATATATATATATATATATATATATATATATATACACACAGACAGTCACTCACACACTCACACCTAGGGGCAATTTAGCATGTCCAATTGGCCTGACTGCATGTCTTTGGACTGTGGGAGGAAACCGGAGAACCCGGAGGAAACCCACGCAGACACGGGGAGAACATGCAAACTCCACACAGAGAGGACCCCGGTCGCCCGGCCAGGGAATTGAACCCAGGCCCTCCTCGCTGTGAGGCGTGTATCACGCTGTGTATCGTGCCTTTCGCCCGAAGACTGCTGGGATAGGCTCCAGCGCCCCCCCGCGACCCTGACGGAGAAGCGGCTTGGAAAATGGATGGATGGATGGATATATATATATATATATATATATAAATAGTGACAGAGTTAGTTGTTTAACCATTTTCAAACCTCTCCTTGAGGAAGTCCAGTATTATATGTAGTTAAAAAGCAGCTCCTGGTTTGACCAATCAGTGCTTCAGTAAATTGTGCTCATGATGTAATTGATGATATTAACAAGTTTCTGTGGTGGCTGTAAAGGTGTCAAGGAAAAATATGGACCCAAGAAATTCTTGTTACTTTTTATTGTTTTTATGTTTATTTAAATTATGAATATGACTTCATTCTAATGTATATTGTGATAAACTCACTCACTTAAATGCCCAAGACTTTTGCACAGTACTATATATGTATATATATATATAATTAAATTTATTAAATTTACTTCATAACAATGAAGTGGCACAATGTGATAGGATACGAATGAAGTCTCACTTCCTCTCACTTGACTATGTTTAGCTTATTACTATCTTAATTATTGCCTTAGGTTTCAATAGATCATAACATAATCCTTGTAAATATCTGGGGCCAGAATACTTTATTGTTATTTAAATAGTTTTTTTCACAGTGGTACTGTAGTTTGAACTAATTTAAGTAAAATTCAAATAGTAAAAATGTTTGAAGTAAAAAAAGTTAGCTTAAATAAGGAATTTGTCTGCAATTCTAGTGCATAGTTTCTGTTAATATACTTAATTTTACCCCTAAAATGCCAGGCTTATTACATACTAAGGCTTCTTATTCAGTAACTACAGGGACTTCAATGTAAACTGGTTGAGCTATTCTTAGGTTACAGAAGTGTGTAATGAAACTTTAGGCCCTGGCCTAAATGGCCTTTAATGGGTTAACACTAAAAGTTTAAAAATACAAATAAAGCATAAAATATAAAATGTGCCATATTTTTTTTTACAGGCCAAATTTGACTTTTTTTCAATATGTTAAAGTCAGCAAATAAACAGTAACTTCACTAATATTTTTTACTCATTTTTTACATTTAAAATTTGATTGTTTTGAAAATAACTCCATAGATAGCAACCTCACTTTATTTGTTTTCGTCTTGAAATTTCATTTGCACATGTGCAATCAAAATCTTAATCTTAAAGGTGAGTTCTTGCTCACTTAGTAACTCAGATTTCTTTTAAAACATGTTGATGCTTAAAAGGAAATTTGTTAAAAATCTGCTTAATACAGATGGTTGAGATGTAAACAAAGTCATTCAGAGTGGTTTTGCGTGAAATGGTCCATTATGGAGAAACTCATAAGATTTCTTTACAGTGGTGATGATAGGATGCAGGGGTCACCATATCTACAATGCAAATATAGCCAGTCTATTTACTATCCAAAACAACCAGTGGGCCTACACGTGCCATCTTTAAATTGATTAAAAAACATTTCTAATTAAAACTTCCTCATAAAACTGCTGTAAAACAATGTCTCAGACATCACGCAATGTATTTATACTCATTATATATGGAATAAGTTTTTGTGAGGGAACTCCTCAG
Organism: Pygocentrus nattereri; assembly: GCF_015220715.1. NCBI lineage: Eukaryota > Metazoa > Chordata > Actinopteri > Characiformes > Serrasalmidae > Pygocentrus > Pygocentrus nattereri. The sequence continues at coordinate 38,917,208 of NC_051211.1, read as the reverse complement.
ACGCCTGGTTTGTGGTGGGTTTGTATTTTTCTCTGGAATGAATAATTTCCAAACCACTCTGGTTAGAGTTCCCCTTTAAGAGGGATGGTGGGTACAGTATCTGCTCTCTGGATGGCCTAAATATCTTCTGTTAGAGCTGCCAAAGTGCTTTGATTTTCTGTTATTACTAATAAAGCATGTTTTTAAAGGCTTTTATCATATACAATCTTTATTTTTGGCTTGAGCAGGTGATGAAATCTATCCAAGCACCCCTTCAGGGTAAATTCCAATGAGATGCATCAACACCACAAAAAGTGTTAAAATGGACGCTGGTTCACTGTGGTGGGAGGGGCCATGGCCTGTCCCTGACAAAGGGGGGAGATGAGAGGGCCTCCTAGTAGTTATGAAGATTATTGGGCTGATACAATTAGGGGGCCTCTGGCTTGTCATAAAGGAGAGGGGGCCTCCGTCAGACTGTCACATCCTGGTGTGCATGGAGCACAGCTGCAATGTTCTCTACGGGGGTGAAGGAGAAATGGATTGATTTCAGATTTTTTGACACAACTAAACTCCGAGCTGGCAGCCGCTCATCCAAAGCCGCTTTGTCCCCCGAGGCCTCGCAGCGCAATCGATCACTGTTTATGAGGAGATGTTTTACATCAGTGACTGTTGTAAATAATTATGGCAGCCTTATTCCAACACTGTTCAGTTTTTATTGAGAGATTACAGTTTCAAATCAATCACGGGCCAACTTTATGACTCTCTTTTTCAATAAAAAACGTGCCCTTTTGAACTACCCGCATGCCCACATTGGCTTCGGGGGTCTTTTCATCATCACCCCTTGCTGCCCTTTGAAATTAGAGCAATGTCTTCATCCTTGTTGCTTTTCTTAATTGAATCAGGGAGCACTGATTATCATTTTTTTTCTGCATGCATTTCTAATCGCAGATGTGCTCACAAGACATATTTAAATGTCAATCAGCCACCACAGATCACTGAAAGCCTAATTATGCACAATTAGTTAACTGTCATATGCAGTAATTACTGGAGTGAATGGATAAATTAAGAGGAAATTTAATTGGTTGCTCTTAATGGAGCTAAATATATGTTAACTCTGCAAGGCCCACCGTTAAAATTTCAATTTGTTCATTATGTGGAAAATCTATGATAAAAACATTTTACAAAAATGTGCAATGCATGCCAGAGCAACCTGGAAGTCTCTCCTGGGGACATATGGGTTCTATCATAGGATGAAAAATGAATAAATCTCACATGAAAGCAGCTTCTGTCATAAAACTATTGCAAAAAAGCAGCATCCCCAAGCAATGCTAAGCCAGTTTCTCCTCTTTAAATGGCCAAATGCAAATCACCAGTCTAATGCCTTCTAGTGGCTGTTATTGGTACTAAGTAAGGCTAAACATGAAACAGGCTGTTCACCCGTCCTTCCCCTGGCACAGTCCATGCATTCCTGCATTCCAGGTCCCTGAACAGTTGTGAAGTTTATGTAATGATTGGTGTAAGAAAATCTCAGAAAGTGCAGCTTATAAAAAAAAAACAACTAACCTTAAAGGAGAAATCCACCGATTTTTCAATGTTTAAAGACAAGAAAGTGTAAAGAAAGTAATTCAGAGTGGTCTGATGTGAAATTCTCCTTTGTACAGAAACTTACTGAGTCAGAATCGTTTATAGTGGTGGTGATGGGAACCAGACGTCTGAAGAACGCAATGCTCCCTCACAGAAAGCTATTACGTGAAATGGTATTACGTGAAAAATAGAGACAAAATGATCCCCAAATAAAACATATGGAAAGCTTTTTTCCAGATTTTGATTGTCAGATTTTCTACAATTTTACAGTTATCAACCTCACGTTTAAAAACTCAGACGTCGTGTACGTTTGCTGGTGGTTAGTAAACAAAATGGCAATATTTGCATTTTAGACATGACAGCCCCCTGGTTCCTTTCATCAACACTGAAATAATTCTGAGTTGGCCCGTTTCTCTTGAACAGTGAATTACACATCAAACCACTGTGAACGACTTTGTCGTGACTGAAAGAATTATGTTGAAACTTTGAAACATCGGAGGTATTCCCATTGAACTTTTAGACCGTGGTATTTCTTCATGTCTGTGGATTAAGCACATTGTGGGCACACACTTCAGCCCCTCATTCTCATAAATGCATAATTTACATATCAGTATCAATATCATTCAGTATCATACTGAAAAATTCATTCTTGTAATTGAATAATAACTCTCAATTAATATTTGAGCAATAAGCCTGGGGTTTCAAGAGGTGTAGCAATAGTAGCCATATGTATTTAACATGTAGCTACTCATACAGTCTGGTTTTCTTGCAAAAAGTAGGTTAAATTATCATAAGCTTTTTTGGAAGGTTACCTACACAGGGCTTCATAACACTAACATAAGCCTTGAATAATGCACAGTTAACATGTAATAAGACGCTTTGTAAGTGTGTGTGTGTATATATATATATATATATATATATAATTTATGTTAACTGTGTTGAATAATGAGTGATTAGTGACGTAAGCTGTTTATATATACTGAAGGATTGCTGTTATTCTATGTTAGTGAATGTGTCATAAAGTTCTTAAGCGGGTAGCCTTCAAATAAAAAGTTTAATCATTTGAATATGGGTTATATTATTGTAAATCATGCAGTCGGTGCCTCCAGATCATTCAGAATACAATATTATTGAAAACTGGCCCCATGTGAAATTCTGAAAGGGAAAAAATTGACTCGAGATTTTAATCCTACATCCATAACTGTCTGACAAAACACATCTCCCTGTCTCACAAATCAAACATGCTTGATTAAATCTAGTCCAGAAGGTTCCGTATGAAGCACTTTGGCAACACAGCACTCAGAATGATCGTACTGATATGACTGACTTATAGCAATTAATAATTCATCTATATTAAATCCCCCAAGTGCTAGTGTGTCAAGGCCATTACGGAGGACACCGTGAGCGGCTCGGCCGAATCAGCTCAGGACAACAACAAGATCTCTACAGTACTACTGTCTGTCTGCTGTGGCCTTCACATTACTTCAAAAGACTAAACTACACTGCGTGAAGAGAAAACATTATGAATGAATGCTGATCTTTTAAGAAATCATATAAAAAACAAAACAAATACACAAGATATAAATACAGAGTCCAGTTTTGGCAATATTAAAGTTTAAATTATACTACCAAAACTTGGGTTTTACTTGGAAATCCATGCACAGAATATTGACTCTATTTATTAAAGGGAAATTCCACTGATGTTTCACAATTGCTATATAAGTAGACAGAAAAAATGCAAACAAAGACATTCACTACAGAGACTATCAGACTACAGAGTAGTTTGATGTGAAACGTACCAAGACAGAATTGTTTACAGTGATGGTGATAGGAACCAGACATCAGAAGTGCCTTTTAAAGTGACTCAACTATTTGACTTAAATATTCCATGACATGGTTATGAATGAAACACATTCGTTGCAGAGAGGTTTGCGAGACTAAGTAGTCCTCAAAGAAAACATTTTTTTTAGACTCATCACTATTTCGTCATTGTGAATATTACATATGAAAACTCTGAAGACACATGTAGGTTCACAGTGGTTTTAGGGTAGTAAATGAACTGGCTATATCCACCATCTACACCCACCACTGTAAACAAATCTATAAGTCTAAAAGTTTCTCCCTAATGGATTTTTTCAAATTACTCTGATTTTTTTCTTCAACTCGCCTGAATTATGCAGGATTTTTAAAAATTTGTATAATTCCCTTTTAAGTTGGATCGACATTTTTTCCTGTATGTGTAAAATATAGAGGAGAAAGAGAGCAGCAAAGTCAGTATCATTCTTCTGCAATATTAATATTCAAATGGCAACTGCAGTCTTGCACCTAATGACACCTTCTCAACCAGACATCAAGAAGAATCTCATTATCATTCCCTTATCACATTCTGCTGTCTTAAAATAATGCAGATGAAAATGAGTGCCATAGTAATATTGGCATCAGGACTGAAGGTTTTGAAAAATGAACCTTTAAAATGCTGCTAACAGGCACAAGCAGAATTCTGAGACTTTTCCTCCATCTCTGTGGCAGCAGACTGCCAGTCCCACCACAATACAGCTACACACTTACAAATCCAGCTTCTACAACTAAAACTGGCTATTAAAAACAAAGATGCCGAGGAGCAATGCCCCGTAAGAACCAAGTTTTGGCTCCCTAAAGAAGCTTTTGATTGAGTGGCTTCATGTTTTTAGAAGAACCACGCACCAAGAACCACCCACTGGAAGACTTTATGGAACCAAACGTGTTATTCCAAAAAAAAAACCCTTGGCACTTTTATTTTTAAAGGGCCAATAAGCTAGATTTTTCTGGCATTTGATTTTTTCCACCTATAATGTTTGTGTGGTTTTGTGTACCAAACACAGTCATTGTTCATTTTTTCATGACAATTTTCCAACTTCTCTTTTTCCATAGAATTAAACAGGCTCTTTTTGTTACTGTGCCTTTAAGACTGATGAATGTAAATGAGCACTGTTCTGATTGGCTGCCATGTATTCACCTTACCCAAAAAGGAGCCTGGGCAGAAACACTCCTTACAACTTCAATGCCAATAGGCACAGCTAAAATGCTGGCTGAGTAGGCAGATAAATTCACAGGCTGTATCCCAGTCTCCTCATATCTCCATTTATGCTGTTTTTCAGTTTTTGATATCATTTGAAAATGCCTGTTGCTTTATATATTGTATGCACATTTCATGATGAATGGACTGAAAGAAATGACAAAATATGTCTTGGAAAAAAGTCTAGTTCCATTGACTTACGCCGAAAGTAAAGCAGGTTTTTTCCTTCTCCGGAGTTTTCAGTAGATACGAGGTTTTCTTCCAACAACAGCGATATAATATTTTTTTTTTCTCCAAATAAACACAAATTGCAGCCAAGACAACATGTAATCGAGCCATCCAAACCTTTGTGACATCATAAAATCATTGAATTTTGCCTTGCAGATTAGTTTTCATAAATGGAGTGTGTGGACTGAAGAATGGGCTATATATTTTGACACTTTAACAATGCTTCCATTTTTTATTGACCAAAAAGGCTGCAGACAATTTGTCTTTGTGCCCTTTAGGAGTGTATAATTACTAATGCAAAAATAAACCCCCTGTTTAAGACTCAGGGATAACAATGCTGGAACAGTCCTCTTCAATAGGAAGGTCTGGGATCCGTTTGGACTTCTGTTATTCTGTAAGGGCTGCAGTTTTGTAGCGTTGCACGACTCAGACGCCCTCCCCGTCCTGCTGATGACTAATGTCTCACAGGCCTGATAGCCCATAAACGACTGTTTGTTTGTTCTTTTCACTTGAGTAGGCAAAATGGTAATCACGCAACTGTGCGGAGCAGCGAGTTTGTCTTCATGATAAGGTTTTAATTCACTTCTCTGTGTGTGAGATAAAGCGGCAGCATCTTTTCCATTCCAGCTAAGCAAAAAAAAAAAAAAACAACAGCATGAACAGGAGCGAGAGCAGCATCAGCATTCACACACGAACGCGCTCGGTGCAGAGATAGGCCGCTGATCGATTCAAATGATTCGCTTGATCCTAAAGCATGTAAGCATGCAAGTATCCCTCCACACCATTCCCTTATCGCTTCCTTTGTTTCTCCCCTCCAAATCGTTGCAGTGTGAAATAACTACATATGTTAGGTGCTCCAGCATGGGGTGAAAAGTTGTAGCCTCAATACCACAAAAACAACAAAACCTTCAAAAAGCAGTAGAAAGCCACTCTGTCTTATCTGAGGAGCATGGCACAAAACTATTGCTGAAAGAAAGAACGCAAAATTCAATTGTCTTTTTAAGTGATACACTTTACATGTGAGCCTATACTATGTAATATCATTATCTTAGCTAAGGTAAGAAATGCTGCATCATAAAAACAAGAGACCAGACAGACTGAAATTCATTGAAGGAATATTCTACTGTTTTTCAGTCTAGACTCTATGTGCCACTTTGGTGTTGTAGAGTTGATTACTGCAGACTGGGGTGTAGTACCAACATTTGGGCCCCAAGTCCAGTAATGTACCCGGGCCACCCCGCAAAAAAAATAAATGTGATGTATTTATTATATTGTATTTCTTTATGAGGTTGATTGGTATACATTTATGTGATAAAATGAGCTCTGAGTCGACAATCTTGCTGTACTTTAATAAGGATTAGACTAAAAGGTGCAGTAAACCATTGTAGGTCCATGACATCAGTGAACATGAACAGCCAATGAGCTGCTCCGCTCACCAATCAATCAGCACTCAGTGGCAGTAATGCCCGCCTTCTGCTGCCCAAAACCTGTTTGCTGTAGAAAAAAGGAAATATATAGGTAAGATTACAAATTGTAATACATCCTTCTACTTTCTAAAAATGAAAGAAACATTCTGCACAAGTGATTAGAAACTGTTTGAACTTTTCATTTTTAGCCGTTGAGCTCCCTTTACTCCCATTCATTGATGACCCCCTTACAGGTGCTGTTTAGTAGTCCTGTTTTTAATATAATGGGGGAGTAGGAAGTGGCCAGGCTCCTCATAAACCGGCTCTGTTAAGATTTCCTGCCCTGAAATAAGAAAAGATGCTGTAAGATAAGATAAGATTCTTACATTAAAATAAGATTTGGTTCTGTGAAAAATCTTATCTTGACTTGTCAGATCTTAAGTTAAGACAAACAGATAAAACGTTTCTGTAATAAGGTCCCCCGGAGAGCTATTAATCAGAACCCTCATTGCTCCTTCAGAACCTCTGCCCCCGAATTCATGGATGCGCGTTGCCAAGGTGAGCAACACTTATGTAGATCATCATGACCATAAAACTTTCACAAACACTGTACAGTCAAACAACATGGCAATGTTAGAGTGCACAACGACAAAGCAAGTAATGTAGCTAACGTCAGCTAGGCTGCCGGTTAGCAAGCTGCTGCTACAATTGCTGTGGTGAAGCTAACCAGTTGCTATCACAAGCATTAGCAAACAGGACAAAACAACACTGACCTATTGGTTCTGTGCAAAAATAAGTCAAAGTTACCCACCTGTCAACCAGGAGAACCCTCCTCATCCCTTTTCATTTGAACTCTCAGTGAAGCTTAAGTCAGCTTCTTTCTCGCCAGCTTCTTGTTCCAATTTGCTCATTCCAGCCTAAAAGGTGCAGCATTTAAGAGTAAATTCGGCCCCTCAGCATCTTACTCAAATTCTCTCTGCCTACCTCGGTGAGCTCTCCTTGCCTAAAGTCTTCAGCTGCATCAGTGAAGAAAGAGGGGCTTCTGTCTCCCCCTCAGTGACTGTGGCTGCCTCTGGAGCTAACAGTATGTATTTTAGTTAGCTGCTGGGCTAAGGCTAACTTCATTTGGTCATGATCACAGAAAGACTGTCTGCTTTAAAAACTTACTTGCAGCATTAAATCAGTTCCTGGGCTTCCTTATCAGCTTGTGCTTGTTACAAATGACTGTAAATGTAGTTTAATCACCATAGATATGGCTAATAGCTTCTCAACTAGTTAGCTTACATTATTACAACATTTTTGCTGTTTGGCACTTTAGTCTCACCTGTTTTCTTAAAAAAATAGTCAGAAATTGTTTGCACAATTATTGTTTTCTCTCTCTCTGCTCATTTGGTTTCTGAAATCTACATTTACATTATTTTGCTGACGCTCTTATCCAGGGCGACTTACAATTTGATCATTTTACACAGGTAGGCCAAGGTGGCGTTAGGAGTCTTGCCCAAGGACCCTTATTGGTATAGTGTAGGGTGCTTGCTCTGGTGGGGGATTGAACCCCAGTCTACAGCGTAGAAGGCAAAGGTGTTAACCACTACACTAACCAACCACCACAAAAACCACAAATCTAGAGCTTGGTTTCATTTGGCAGCCACTGACGACAGATGTTCGAGCCACTTTTACTTTTTGGAAGAAGCAGTTGTGTATTGTTAATAATGACAAGACTATCAAAATTAGAAACCAAAATCTGTTTATTTCCGAGGCTTTCGAGGGGCCCCTCCCTTCAAGGAGGTCTCTGGTGAGTCCGGTTCATCATTAACCGTGGTCTGACGCTCTGGACCTTAGATGATGATCATTTTCCATGCTTTTCCTTGCTTAATACACTCATCGCTTCAGCAACTGAATATTGGAATAAGAAGATCAGTGTGCAGTCGCTTATTTGAACTAACTTCATTTTCCCCACTGATAGCTAAAAAATTTTAGCAGCTTGCTCGAATCGCGTAAAGGCGTCTTTAAAAAAATCACAAAGATTGTGATCCTTAAACAGGGCAGTTTTTCAATTACTAAAAAAAACCCTACTGACTTTGCCTTTTCATTTGAGTAATATTTACAGTCAGCTCTGATTGCCTATTGATATTAAAAGCAGTGTAATATATTTTCATTAGCGTACAGCCTGGCTTGCTTGGCTCACATACCTCAGGCTTTTGTGCAATGCTCCACGCCAAAGCTTTTACTCACAGAGGCAACTAAAAATGTCAGAGCACCACTTTAGTGATTGAGCATCTCTAGTTAAAGGACAAGAGACATCGCATGACTGACGCAACCTTATATCTGAGCTGCGCGCTGTATTGAAGATAATATGAAGACGAAATAAAGAGACTGCATTATTTTTGTGTGCATTTAACAAATGGCCATGCCAGGAATTGCTGTCCTGACGCAAATTAAAGCCTCTATTCCTGCTTGAGTTGAGATCACTACTGAGACCACATTTTGATTTCATAATCATTTGGCTCTCAGGCTACTTACTCTACTCACGCTCATTTATTTAGTCCGTGGCTGGGAACAGTCTTGGATGAACACCCTGCAGCACCGCACCGCGCTTTAGATTATGAAGTTCTGGATATTTTGGATTTTGTGTGTAAACCAGGAACTTTGAAATAGTTGAATTAACAGTATTACTCATCCTAGTCTTGCATGCTACACTTTAAAAATAAAAAAAAATCAAGCTGGAATCAAGTTGAAATGGACCTTTTTATCAAGTCAGTTCATTTTCTGTGATCATTTTAAGCACCGTTCATCCTATCATATCATTTAAAAGACTATGTTTTGCTTTCTTTGTAATCGTTGTTTAAAATGTAGTGACTTTTTTTCCGCCTTTAAAATCTCCCCGGAATTTCAGTGACATGCACCAGTTCCCCTTTCTTCCACCCTCACCTATCACTGAGAGAAGAGTCTCATCTAGCACAGAGCCCAACCATTATACCATGTTTTATGTCCAAGTTTGGAAAAAATGGTAAAAACTAATATTTCCCTTTGAATTTAAAGGGTCCATATCATGGAAAACTGAAAGACCCTCACTTTTTGGAATAGATGGGACTAATGTAGTATGTAAACAATGTTAAAGGTTTACAACATACCGTTCTGTCACTTGTCCATTCAGTTCATATATGGACACTAAGCCTGTTCCTGTGATGTCGCAACAACCAATCCATATACATACATCCACTTCTACAACCTACATCAGTTTAGCCCCACCCATTCACACTAATGTTATAAGGAATGTCTCAGCCTGGACTAAGGCACAATATGGGACGGCCAATCAGGACAGAGCTCAATTACATATGCCAGTCTTAAAGGCACAGAAGCAATAAACAGCCTGTTAAACTGTGAGGAATAGGGTGAAGTTGGAAAATGGTTGTGCAAAATGAGTTATGACTGTTTTGTTCACTTTAGGGAGAAAAATAAAGTATGTGAAAATTGTAGGTATACGCCTTTAGACCCTGCTCCAAATTATTATGCACGTGCCATTTTGTTTGTTTTTTCTAAACACTCAGTATGTTTAAGGATTTTTTTTTTTATCCTCAACAATTCCATAACAAAGTGGATTTTATTATACCGTTAGAAATAAAGGTACTGTGCAGGTATGTTTTTCGTTTATCAAGGTATAAACAAGGTAAATGTGCCCTCAAGGGTACAACAGTGTTTTTAAGGTCCAGTTTTGCACCTTAAATAGCTTCTTCCAGGTGAAAAGTACATATTTGCATCTTTTCATCACCTAACACTTTAAAACAGAACAATGAAATAAAAGACCTGGAGACGAGATGGGGTATGTGCAGTCATTACAACTTAGAAAATATCATTTCAATGGATTATGGTACAACTTTGTTCCCTGACTAAAGTTACTGAGATGTACCCTTGAGGATACCACCCCAGCGACTAGAGGGGTACTGCCCCAGAGACAGTTTATGCCTCTTTTTTGTGTACAAGTGGCAGCACTGATACTGGCGATGGCTTTATAGATATTTTGAACAGAACACAAAATATATTCTTTCTCAATTTATTATGCAGAATGCAGTTTGTAAAACATAATCACTTTTCCTATTGGGTCATTGGATGCTATTCCAGCGTTCACTGGACAGAAAGCAGGAAACACCCTGGACAGGCTGCCAGTCCGTCATAGACACGCAGATATACAGACTCACACCTACAGGCACTTTCTGCTTTGTGTGGCTGCGTGTCTTTGGACTGTAGGACAAAACCCACACAGACATGGGGAGAACATGCAAACTCCACACAGAAAGGACCCTGGATGTCCAGCTGAGGAGCCAAACCTAGGCCCTTCTTGTAGTGAGGAAACCGAGCCATTGTGCCATGTCAAGTTAAATGTTGATATAAGAGCCCTTCTTTAAGAAGACTTTAACGATTCTTTCATCCATTGAACTTGATTTCATTTGAGCATGCCAGTATTGCTGTTTCAAGATATACCGATGCCCATCCTTATAAAGCTTCCTTTTAAAGATGTTGGATGCTCCACAGGCTCTCAGTGGGATTCAGGTGAGGGTGATGATGGTGGCCAAACCATATTTCTTTCTCCTTTTATGCCATAGCAACCAAAGAGTTAAAGGTGTTTTTGCAGCATGGGGTGGTGCACTATCCTGCATGAAAATGATTTTATTTTGGCAGGCCCTATTCTTCTTGTTATACCATGGCAGAAAATGGACCTTTTAGGACCTCCACATGTCTTGCAGAGTTCATTTTAGCTCCCTCAGAGACAGCAAAGGGACCTACCATGTCACGTCTGCCACCTCCTAGCTGACATTGCAGTCTCCATTTTTTTGTGAGCTTTGCTAACTGGTGGCCAAAATACAGCTTTATGCGCAACTGCCAGCCTGTGGAGGATCCTGCACTGAGAGGTTCTTGAGACTCCACAGTTTCTAGCAGCTTCAAAGACCTGTTTGCTGAAACAGAAAGTTTGAGTTTGACAGAAACTCTTCTTTATAAGCCTTTATCTGACCATATTCACCTATGCTCTGAATCACTCACATGCCTTTTGACAGTTTGATGATCATCTCTTCAGTTTTTTTTTTTTTGGTGAAATATCAATTGTTTTCTTGCTTTTTGCAAGGCATTTCACACTTTTCATCTTCAGACAGATCTTTCCTCCAATGCCTATTGCATGAGAAATATGACTTGCTTCATCATGTGGAACAGCCTCTTTAAGCAAGTTTCCCTTTAATCAAGATCACCTGACAAACTTATTAATGAACCCGTCTGATACCAGTCATCTAAAAGATATGAGAAATAAAATAAATACTTTATTTGAAAAACTAAACCCTAAATTCTCATTTTACTATAATCCTACTGATATACTAACACTTGCATAATAATTTGGAACATGGTGTAGTAAGGGTTGCTACATAGCTCTTGGCTTGGATGTATGTTTCTATCAAAAACACTTGTCATTGATATGGAGCGTTTACATTATTAAACCTTAAAGGAAACTTTACCCTCCCACAGGTTCTTTACAAAAATGGTTCTGCATTGAAAGGTTCTTTAGGGAGCCAAAAGTGGTTCTTCTGTGGCATCTCTCCAGGAACCTCCTTTTTTTTAAACGCCTAACTGGATGATTTACCATTGCTGCAGGTCTTGATTAGGATGTGATACACTTTCGGACAGCGACTTTAAACAGAATTGGACACTCTGGACTGAGTTGGTGAAAAGATTCTATTCACCAACAACACAGACAGAACTACACACTTTTTGTCAACGTCAAATCGTAGTGATTGTAGAAGATTTGGCATTATTGTACATTCGTATTTCAGACTATTTTCATTTACAGCCATAATTCAGCAAAAATCGTATTTACACAGTTTTTTTCTGACACCACAGACCACACCCAAGACATGGCACACCGAAGCTACTGTTCATATGAACTACATGGGCAAAAGTTCAGTTCCCATTGCTAACGGGTGTATAAAATCAATCACAAACCCACACAATCTCCACAGACAAACACTGGCAGTAGAATGGCTCGTACCGAAGAGCTCGTAAGATGCCACCTCTGCCACAAGTCAGTTCATAAAATTTCTGTCAGGGTAAATCATCACACAGCTGCATCAAACCATGTGGAGTTGAGTAACTCTAACAGTCGTTCCTGAGTGGTTTCTGACACTGTTACCCGTAAACATGTCAGTGTGCATGTAAGACAGTAACGGTCTTCATTTAGAAGCCTGCAATTAGTCTGAACTTCAGGATCACTCTTTCCCTCCCTCTTTCTCTCTCATTCTTTCTTCTTCTCTTTCTCTCTCCCCTTTTTTCCATTTGTGCTTCTTTCTTTCTTTCATCATTCCATTTCTTTATTTCTTTCTTTCTCTCCCCCTTCTGTTGTTCTTATGCTTTTTTCTCTCTCTCTTTCATCTTTTTTCTTTCTTTCTTTCTCTCCTTCTTCCTTATACTCATAGAGAATCGAGAAAGAAGAATAGAGAGAGAAGCTGAGAAAGAATGAAAGACAGGAAGAAAAAAGAAAAATGGAAGCACCTGCCTTTCTTTCTTCCTTTCTTTTTCTTCCATCATGTCTTTTTTTCTTTTCTTAAAATTTCTTGTCTTCCATGTTTCCCTCTTTCTTTCTCTCTCTATTCATTTTCTTTCTCCACTTTCCTTCTCCTTCTTTCCTTCTGTCATTCTCTCTCTCTCTCTCTCTCTCACTCTCTCTCTCTCTTTGTTTCTGCTCTTTTCCACTTGGCTAGCTGGCATGCTTACTCACGCAGGGGCCTGGGGCGAGGCAGAGCGCTTGGCGGATTATGATGTACGTTAAGAAGAGCCCAGGGCGCCTCAGCCTCGCTCTGTGCGGATGATGCTTACAGTAACAGCCGAACACAAGTGACACAGACTGCTCTATTCCAGGAAACAGTGTTATTCGCTCAATCAGCCATTAGACTCAAGGGCCAGATGCAACTCTTTTCAGGCTGCGCCTGCAGTCCTCTGTGTGTCCGTCTGAATGCTCAGGAATCCACGTCTACTTCACAGGCAATCGTGCTCGGCTCCACAGTGTGGAACTGATTAAGTTGAGGCCATTGGCATCATACATATAGTGTAACTAAATGAAGTCACTGTCCTCTTCCCTCAAACAAAGCTGATCAGCCAAGACATATTCAGTGTCTGAAGTTTGTAACTGGGATAATTTGAATTGTGCTTTGGAGGTGTGAAAAAATAGTCCTGCGGATTTGTTTGAAAGACTGAAAGCATACGTTCTAACTAGAATGGACGCACTATATATTGTGTGTGCAAAATTCATATTATACTTATTTTTTTCCTGATGCTGAAAATGTTTATGTAGTTGGCATTTTGACTGGAATTTTAATAAACAAACCAAAACAAATGGTCTCTGACTTTTTCACCATACTATAGTAACAGTTCAGCAGCAACAGCAACAGAAATATTACTTTATTTTTAGAAACATTTGGCTTGTAAGCAAAATTACTGAAGCAATCTTCAGAAACCAAACACATCCTGACTAGACTGGAGTAAATGTGTCAGTTTATTTTTCATCTCTTTAGTACTCAAATATTGCTCCTTTGGCAACTAGTCCACAAATGTAAAATTTTGTACAGCCATAAGTCTATATTATGTATGCAAGGTGATTTGAAGTGTTTTTACATTTTGAAATTGAACAGGTAAAGTATTGCTTTTGTTTATCTAACTTTTATTTTACTCTGCATTGTTTCATTCAAAGCATTTATTTGAGCTGAACAAAACAAGTAAAACTGCTCATTACCACATGAAGGATATGTATATATCACCATCACTATACTGCACTACACTATTATGGCATGCAATGTTATTATTATATAAAGGTACTTACATATAGATCTAGGCAGTATGAAAGTATCTATCTATCTGTCTGTCTGTCTATCAATCTATCCATCCATCCATCCATCCATCCATCCATATGTGTATATGGATATATAAATATATGTGTGTGTGTGTGTGTGTGTGTGTATTGGTGAACATGGGATCATCTCACACACACACACACACACACACACACACACACACACACACACACACACACACACACATACATACGTATATATATATATATATATATGTAGATTCAGAGCACTTAGTTTCTTTCACATTATAAGTTTAAATAAATCTATGCACTAATTGGCTTTACACCTTTAAGACATATTTGGTAAGCATGTGCTATTTAAGCAGTTTACCTTCTAAGTGTGATTGTGTTATATAACATTGAGAAAAGAAGTTGCTGATGTACAAGAAAGTGTTACAGTTTTCTGACTGGGGGGCGCAAATTACTTTGATTTATGGCCATATCAAGCCTTACCCCACATAGGAAGCCTAATTAAATTCCTGAGTTATTACTGCTTAATTCATCATTCTGCTTTTAAATGATGGCCCACCATGACATGTACATTAACAGGACTCACGTCCTGTTCCCTTTTTGCAACCAAATGCCTGAATCAAAAAAGAAATAACCCTGGATCAATACGCCTTTTTCCTTATGAAAGTCTGAGACGCAGGATAGATAGAAGAAGGAGGGAAACAGTACTGAAACTATTCTAACCCCCTTGCCTCCCCAAAGACGATGACAGAGCCATGTGGAGGCTTACTGTAAGCATCTTGCAATCGGAAAGGACTGCTGGTCATTTGCTGAGAAGAGTTCAAGAGTTTCACTGCTGAGCCGTGAAATGAAAAGTAGCAGCTGATGTAGCACAGTGCCTCCGACCTGTGCTGGGTGGGGGAGGGGGGTCTGATGCCTAACACTGGAGAGTCAGGCCTGCCTTTGGAAGCAGGATTTCTGCACACAGAATTGTGCAGAGTAAGACTCAGTTAGTTGTGTATATGTATATATATATATATATATATATATATATATATATATATATATTTGCACACACATACTATGTTATTGATCACAGCACGTTTGATTTGCTTTTTGCACACCTTGACAGTATCACTATTGCAAAGATCAGTATTGCAGTAATGATTAACAGCCAATATATTGTAGCCCCATTCTAGTGAAGGGCAAGGAAAAAAATTATATATATTCTGTTGGAAGCAAAATGGTAACTTTACAGAAGGAAGAATCCTACTTTACTGTTAATGTATGTCATGGGAATCAAATAATTCTGGGCCATTTCTTTTGTTCTATTCATCATGAAATTTACACAAAATGGGCATTTTTTTAAACGATGTCAAAAACTGCAAAACGACAAAAATTGAGATACAAGGTTTTCTCCCAACATCTGCGAGATATATATATATATATATATATATATATATATATATATATATATATATATATATATATATATATATATATATATATAGTATGTGTGTATCTAATTTCCTTTCCAGACAAAACAGCAAAAAAAGAACAAAGAAAACAGGAGTTTCCAAAACTTGTGTCAAATAAACGAGTACTTAAAGCTTTCATCTTTGAGAGAGAGAGAGGAGAAAATCAGCCTCCACTCACTTAAAATCGGAAAAAACCACGCTTCTCTCCATCCTTCCACTGTGAGAAGACAACTCAACACTACGAGTCTGAAAGGATGTGTAGCTGCCAAGAAGCCCTTACTGAGAAAAGGACAAAGCAAAAAAAAAGCAGAAAAACCAAACAGAGAAGTGGCTGACCACCCCACAGTCCAGACCTCAACCTCCCTGGATGTGTTTGGGACGACTTAGATTAAGAGACGCAGAACATTCGAGCACCTTCTGAGACTGAACTCTGGAGGTGTGGAAAGATTTCCCTGCAGGTTTCTTCAAAAAGCTGAGAGCAAGTCTCCTGAAAAGAACGGGAGCTGTAATAAATGCAACCGGTGTACACATCAAACACTCACCAAGTAAGACTATGTTTCGGCCCTATTTTAGTGTTTTTAGACTGTAATTTGCTGCTAAATAATATTTTTTCCTGCTTTCTTACCGACGCTGTCATGCTTAAAGCGCATGCGCGCAGAGTTACGTACAGTCAGTGACGTGTCGACGTGTACAAAATAGAAATGAAATACAAAAAAAACTGAAGTAAATCTCAATCAAAGGTGCCGAACAGGGTGCGGAGCCGCGTTAAACGACCCTTTTCATTTCTGCACGAATGACTCGAACAGCGCCGAAGCCGAGTTCTAGCTCGAGTCTGCTGCTGTCCGTGGTGCTGAAGACGCCTCCACGCCGTGAACCGCAGGACGTTTCCCGAAGCAGAGCGTCTTAGTCAGCCAGACCGCTTTAGCTCAGGGTGGAGGACGGCCCCTCAGCTCCGTCCCTACTGGACAGGCTTGACTTTGGGTCTAAACGGAGGAGCCCTGCTCTGTAAAATCAGCACACTTCTTGTTCGGGCTCTTCTTTTTGTGTTACCTTCATATCACGACGCGCTGCTTTTACTCAAGCGGAGCAGAATTAGAGCGCGGCCGTGTTTGAATCACTCAGACTCCCGCACGCCTGCTTCACATCAACTTCCAGCTCACATTCAGCTCAGCCCACTGCGGCCTGCTGATTGGCTGTCATCAGCTCAGCCTGTAGGCACGTTACGCGCAATGGCAACTCGTGATTGGACGCTTGCAGCAAGAGCGCAGATGGGCTCTCCAATGGCACGCTGAGTTGTGTGCCTCAGGGGAGGGGCTGAAGAGAGAAGGGGGGGAGGGGGAGAAGGATGTCGGCCTGAGGAAGAAGAGGAAGGAAAAGAAGAAGAATGTATTTTGAAGCTGATTGTTATTCGGGCCTCATTGTTGCCCGGATTTGTTTGGGAAAAAAGTAATGCATTTGGAATAGGTAACGCTCGGAAATGAGAATAATAGAGTTTTGTGCACTTCACTGAGATGATGAGAGACAATACTGCTCGACTGACTCCAAAAAATACAGGTAACCACGTGTTATCCACTCTACAGCCTTTTCAGCCTGCACCGAGAAACATAATGGACTGGGTTTGTTTGATTTAAGTATCTTCACCATTCACACACGAATAAAGTATATCACATTAACACAAGAGTAAATAAACTAAAAGATGCTGAAATGTGTGACGTACCCTGTATATGTATAAACTGTGTAATGTATAATGCCACGTTTGTTTCAGGTAAATTCAACGCATTACTTCCTCAGCATACAAAAGACAGTTAAAAATAAACAGGGCCATTTAAACAGGCCTGTAATAAACTAAAGCAGTCCAACTCAAAGAAACAGAAAGGACCAAATGAAAAGAAAGTTTCTTTGAATAGCACACGATGAAGGTTTCACCCTCTGAAGTGTGATGTAACAGACTGTTGGTAAAAGTTAAGGCACTGGGACGCATATATTTGCATCTTAATAGCTGGAGGGGAATCGTGTTAATTTAGGCTTGGAGGTGGGGAATACTGAGGACAAAAGTAATGAACAGCCCCAAGGACAGTGGGCTGCAGGAGAAGGGGGGAGGTTGTCTCCGCACAAACCTAATCCGCCTAAAAAATGGTTCAGACAGGCCATTGTGCACCACTTACTGCCCATATTGATAGCTGATGCATAACTTATTCACTCGGACCACTCTTGCTTGCTGTGCATTAGCCGAAGGAATGATAAGACTACTTAAGCAGATGGGCCTAAATCCAAATCAGAATGCACAATGGGGGTATAAGGTGACCCATATTTTACATGTCAATGCAGAAAGTAATAACATCAGAACTGTTACTAACACACCAGAGCAGCAGCGATGGCCACAAAATATCCCGTGCGAAAGGCATAACTCAGTCTGCCAGTCCGAAAACGAAACATTTCAATGGGAGATTCTTCCAAAAAGGCCCTTTATTTGCCTGGATGGTGAGCTCACGTTCATCCGCAGATTCACTGAGGCCTTTAAAGTGAAGGTTGCGTGTGTCTAAGCCAGTAACAGCTTTATAGACCTATTTTCTGTCAGAAATCCCAGTCAGTTTTTAAAGCTTGCGTAAACATATTTATTTATTAGTGTATCTGTTTCTTTGTCTGTAACGCACAGGAATGACAGAACGTCCAGCGGTGGAACAATATCAAAATATGTATTTATTTATTAACCTATTTGCTCACTTACTCGCTTGTTTGCGCTGAATAGCAGTAAGAAAAAAAATCTGTTGTAGGACTTTTACAAGATAAACATACATTTTGAATTAAGTATAGAGTAAAATATGGAGTTCTTGTTTATTTATGTATTTATTTTACTTATTTGCACTATACGAAATATTCAAAGACAGCACTCTTAAGATAATCATTCATGCGAAATCAGGCGACATTAAGTGTTTATCCATTTATTATATTTATTTATAGCAATAAGAAATACTTCAAAGGCAGGACTCTTATAAGACTATTGTACATTCTAAATTAGGCTTTAAGTACAATATTAAGTATTTATGTTTTTTTTACTGACTTATATGTGCTAAAAAAGGAATACGAAAATTCCAGTAGTGGGACATTTGTAGGGCAAGCACAGATGCTAAAGTAGGCCTGGGCTGCAATGTTTGTTTATTTGCATGTTTGTATGTAAATATGAATATAATAATTACAACCCCAGGCATGAATCTTCTTTGAAACAGAAAACAGAAATGCAAAAGTTTGTTTTGCCCCATTAGAAAAACTCCTGCACGCATTTAGCTTGAGCTGAAGCGGTCAGTAAAGAGTTGTAGTTCTTTTTCTGACCTTCTTCATCTCCACTGACCGCCTGCACTGCTGAGAGAGCGCGTGACTGAGCGTATGATCGCGTGCGTGTACATTGCTACATCTGTGTGTCTGTATGTCAACGTGCATGTGTGTGTGTGTGTGTGTGTGAGAGCGAGAGAGAGAGAGAGAGAGAGAGAGAGAGAGAGAGAGAGTGTTAGTCCGTTCTGCTCTTCTTTCACTGCTCCATCCGGGAACTTCCGAATTAGCATTGACAACCGAAGCGCAACTTTTTCCCCAGGCAAAGTGAAATCAAGCCGCGGACTCGGACAAAAAATATAGTTCCTCCCCCTCTTCCACTCCTTGTCGAACTCAAAATTAACGAAAGAAACCCCCCCCGTCGTGGCTGCATAACGGATACGCCTTCAGCTCGCTGTTTGGGCAGTGGACGCGAGCCCTTTTCGTCGTCTTTGAAGCACTTTTGCGGTTTTTGTGTGTGTGTGTGTGCTGCTCTGCCGTGGAAGTGAGTGAGTGATGAGTCTCGTAGCCAGTAAAGAAGCGAGAACTTGCTCAGCAGCCTGAGTAGTTCATTTCTTTCGATTGTTATTATCGCTTTTTTTGTCCAAAAAATCGCCTTTTTGCACGTAAACTTCACCCTGGTCGCATCGAAAGTGGAAGAAAAGTGATTTTGAAGTCGAAGCATGGAACTACAAGGCCTTCAAGAGGCGTTGAAAGTAGAAATCCAATGTCATCAGGTAACGTAAACGAAACATCGCTGGCTGTTGTTGTTCGACCGTTAACTGCGACCGTTAACTGCATTTGTGGGTTTTGCTTGAAGAATCGTGCGTGGTTAAACGCTGTGGGTGACAAAAGCTGAAGAAATTTAAGTGCTGTAGCCGCTAACAAACACTGTACTTCACTATCGGCTTGACGCCATGACATGCAGTTTGAGTTGGGGCTTGTTAATGCACTTTTTCTCTATTAAACTGTACTTTGGTGGCTGTGCTGCAGTGACGGTTTGGCTTTAGCAGCTCTAAATAGCTAATGCGGTGGTTTTGTGTAGCGATCAGGACGAGACTTGAATATTTATGAGGTGCTCACAGCTTTGCTCGCCGCTTTGTTCCTGCTAGTAACTTGAAACAGACTTTTTTCTTGGTGGTCCATCTTTGGGTTGTGTTTTTCTCCGTTTTAGAAACTAGTTGCACAGATGAAGACAGACCCACAGGTAAATGTAACGCTAGCCTACGTTAAATGTGCATGTGTGAATCGTCTCAGTCGTGCAGAGAATAAGGCATTTGTGTGTGTGTGTGAGAGAGAGAGTTAAACTTCAGCAGCATAAATCTCGTCTTGTTGTCTTTTATCCGACTTTTGTCCTCTGTGACTTTGCTGGAGACAACAAAAGAAGGCAGTTTAACTTTTGGCACTAGTCTAACGTTACAGGGAATTTGTTCGTTTCTTATTTTGGTTCGTTTTTTTTTTCTTTTCAACTATCTACTTACGCTGGTCATTCTGTTCAATTGTAGGATGGAGAGCTTAAGAAACAACTGCACGAAAGGCAAAGCAGAATAACAGCCCTAAGCGAAAAACAAGTAAGGAACCCCTGCCTGTTTCCTCAATAAGTCAAACGATCAGCGATGGTTTTTGTTGTCATGTCGAGACGTTAGATTAACGTTAACGTTAGCTAGCTCGTGTGTTTATAGCGGTCTAGCACGGTTCAAAACTGACCTCGTACAAAAACGAGGGTTTTTAAAAGTGTCGGAATTCATCGTGGTGTTCAGCCCGAGGAAAGTCATCCGAACAGATGCTTTAGCTAACATGTGGATGGGCTACTCTTAAGTTGTGTAAGATGAAAATGTTGAAAAATTTAGCGTCCATTTTGAGTGGGTCGACATGTTTCTGGAGTGAGAGAGAGAGTGAGAGAGAGAGAGAGAGAGAGAGAGAGAGTGATAGTGAAGGGCTGCTCTCAAGTAGCCGGCGTTCACTTTTTCCCTTCTCTTTTTCCCCCAAAAGTGCTGGAATACGACAACGAGCTGTGTTAAATATGAACTTAACCCAAACCTTGTACTTATTTCTTACTTTAATGTCAGTCTTTCGGGGGGATTATTATTATTATTCTCTCCGCTTGGTCACATGACGACGTGGTAGCGTTTGATTCGAGCTCTGCGAGAAGACTTTCACTTTTTTTTCGTTTTACGATCGTGAATCAAAGCGGCTTAACTTTGGTGTTTTTCCCCCTGTTTTTTGGACATTTGTCGGTCAGAGTGGCTAGATATGGAACTAGTTTTCCCCAAGCACTGTAATGCTTGTGAGGCTGAAGTCAGCTTCTTACTCGCCAGCTTCTTGTTCGAATATTGCCGTTCCACCTTAAATAGTGCAGCAGTTAGCTACATTCTGACGCCTCAGGCTGTAATGAAACTGCTGCGCCGTTTAAGGTGGAACGGGAAAATTCGAACAAGAAGCTCGTGTAGTGCTTCATGTCACCATCCGCCTCGGTTTTTCTGAAGTTGCCTCGTCTGCAACAGGGAACATGGTGGGATGAAGTGCGGTATAACCCCCCAGAATCTCGAAATATTATATATGTCTTCGCCTGTTTTACTCTTTGAGGCGTTTTTGTTGCTCTAAGTTCAACCGATGTCCGCGTTTCCTTCGGAATGCAGTTTTCAGCACTTGGAACAGCGCCTTGGTGTGTTTTTTATTATTTATTTTTTTATTTTTTTGCCCTCTGCAATTAAACGTGTTTCAAATTCCAAGCGAAACTGCTCTGAACCGAGACAGACCCGTAAAGACAGCGAATGTGAGCCTGTTTGTGTTTCGGAGTGTAGTAGATTGGCGTGTTTGGCTGTTTTTGCTGTAATGTTTCTGTAAAAGCTTCTTCAGTTTGATAGTGGAAGCTTCCATTTTGTGAGAGAAGGGGTGTTGGTTTCTTTCCTAACATGGAGAGAAAAAAAAAGTCTGCAGAGTTTGGCGGTGGGGGATGGGGTCTCATTCATGCCCAACATTACCATTTTGATTGCTTTGATGCTGTTTTTGGAGGAGGAGGAGGACGAGGGAGGAGGGCAGGGGGGAAAAGGCAGAAGAGGAAAAAGGCGAGTCAGCACAGCATAGGGGGGATGTTTTACTAGAGAACACATCCAGCTTAAAGATGACCTCCACTTCCATCGACTCTCCTCTTTCACACGACGGAGGAAGTTGTTTTCCACTCCCGAGCATCAGTACATGGACGTGTTTACCTCCGTGCACATGTTTAAGCTTAACACGTGAAGAACAGTCATGACTTTTTGTTCCCCTGGTGAAACAGAGCAGCCGTGTGCTTCAGAAGACGTCGTCAGCGAACTGATGTAGTGCAGACCACTTTAGAAATGTTTCAGTAAGCCAAGGCTGATTATACATACAAGTGCTGTGTCATAAGTGGTTGGGCTAAGAAATGGACTTTTTCACAGGGGTACACTGCCTTATAAATGTGACAAGGTTGTCAAGGTCATTTCTAGAGGTGGACGATGTTGCAGAATGTCATATCACAATACTTCAGGAAGTTTTTTCGATACATGACGTGTCACAGTATTTGTTCTGACATCTGATAAGTTGCAACAGATACACTAAGCCCATATTTTAAAAATACAGTCAAATAACTATGAAGTCAGTTATTTGCATACCGCATTTTACACTCTGCTGCTCTAAATCTGATTAAACAGGACTAGTTCTGCTCTCTCTGTAATCAAACTAAAGCATATTGTGACAAGTTGTGATGTGATTTATCGCGATAACGATAATATTGTAGTATTGCCCAGCTCTATGCATTTCATGGGTCATTGAGTTTGATTAGGAGTTATGAAGATGATGTCACGTTTACTGTGCAAGCACATGATTTCTCTGCTCTGTATCCGTTTGGAGGTTCAGACATATCGCTATTATAGATCGTAAGTTGGCTCATCAAAAATGAAACTATTTCCAAGCTTATTTTCACTTTCCAATGCCAGAGTGAGACGGAATGAGCAGATTGATAATCTTGAGACAAATACTGGTGCTGAACATCCTGGAATAGTCAGAACTCGCATTATATTTGAAGAACAGCCAATGAAGATAGACATGCAGCATAAATAAATGTAATAAATATAATATAATCATCAGTTAGACACTAGATAGACATGCAGCATAAACAAATGTAATAAATATAATATAATCATCAGTGAGACACTAGATAGACATGCAGCATAAATAAAAGTAATAAATACAATATAATCATCAGTTACTTTGCTGGTCCACTGTGTATGATGCTTAAGAGTCCTTAACAGTAAACAGTGTGTTTGCAATCCAGACAAGTCTAAATTAAGATCAGTTGCAGAAATCAGGTGTGGAAAGAGTGGAAAGAGCTTAATTTCCCATTAACAACTGGTAATATGCATTTCAAGTTAAACTTGTTGAAGTAAGATCTTTTTTGTTGTTTTGTGATCTTGAATTGTGGTTGCTTTTCAGTTTTATATATATATATATATATATATATATATATATATATATATATGTGTATGCAAATAATATAGCTATATTATATTTAGTATATTAGAAGATAAAGTCAGACCAAGTAAAAATCATCACCCAGTAAAATAATAATTTATACACTAATCTAAACGTTTCCTGTTTACATAGTCTTGTGGTCCCCCTTGGGCCAATAAACTAATGTTGCACTTTTTCCCCACTTACCAGTGTAATGAAATATCTTTGCAATGTGGCAAAATGGGGGGATATAGTTACATGTTTTGATTAAAAAACATGTTAACGAAGCATTTTTTCCTAATTTTTTGTGCTCTGGAATGCTTGCTCCTTGTTGCATCACTGAAACAAAGTTCCAGAAAGTGTTGAACTCAGTCAGATTTTAGGTCTTTGCTTTTTACCCGACTGTGACTTTTCCTCTCAACTTTGGACTGGAGCACCGCTTAGTTATCTTTGTCTCTCAAGTGTGCAGTAAACAGATTTAATTGCATTGTTTTTTAGAAATCTGTTGACTTATGTCTGCTTGCTTCGTTTGCCCATGTACTTACTCATTAATAAGCCGTAGGATGTAATAAATATGAGAATTTAGGGAGTTAACCTCTTAAACTCTAACAGAATTTCTGGGTTCAGTTCTTGTTGATAGGTAACTTACATGGTAGTTGCATTATAGATACAGAATATTTTTACTAGATGCTGAATAGTAAGATTAATAACTGAAAAGCAAGTGTAGATTTAAAGGGGTTGGTAAAGAAGCATTAAAACCTGATGTTAAAAGTATAAAAACATGGATGTGAATACTAGAATTTGTTTTCATGTAAGCAAAGCTATAGTGGAGCTAAAAAAGTAGTTGGGAAACATGGATGGACAGCTAAGTCAGAGGTAAATGCAAAGAAACAGAGAAGAAGGCATATAAAATAGGACAAAGGAGGAGAGAGAAGTAACTAGAGAGAGAAGGGGGGGTATCTGAATAGGGGATACAGAGGAGAGAGGTGGAAGGCAATAAAAAAGTGTCTCCGTCTAATCTGCATAACCAGATGCAACGAAAGAAGGAGTAGTAACTGAAATTTACAAGGTAGAAGTGTGTCTAAGGAATGGACAAGTGAGTGAACATCCAAGTTGGCTTATATCTTTTTGCTTGACAGCAATTCAGCATCCTTTCAGGACCAATTTGCTTGGATCTGTGTTCTAAGTGGAAGGCAGTCTAGCTCTTGAAAGCACCTGATTGGCCATTTTCACCTGTAGCAGCTCTTGCTAGGCAGTCTGTGATTGGTCAGATTGAGCCCAGGGGCAGGCAGGGCTGGGCCTGAGGGTAGCCTCCTGTGTCTCTGTGCCAAAACCAGTCTACTGCAGTTGCATGTGGCTGATCGTTGACATTTTGCACAAATACTGTATTAGTGTTATCTCATCACGTTGGGCTCGAGGCCTTCCGTCTTTAAAGCAAGAGAACACAAAGGTCTTTTGAAGCTTCTTAGCTTGCCTAGTTATTCTTCTATATATCCACAAGTATTTATATCCCATTCTTTTTGCTGTTATTGTTGGGAAGAATTTGAATCTGCATTTTGTTTCATCTTACTGTGGAAACTAGTTTGTCAGGTTCTGCCCAGTGCTGCATGATACAGACAAAATGCTGTGTTGTGATTATATTAATATATAACGCAGTTGTGATATGCCTTGCAAAAAATGTATTGCATTATTTTGACCAAAATTATTTATGCTTGTTGGATCATGTAAACAAACGTATACAGAAGCATGTGTGGAACATCTGAAGTTGACCAGAATGCTGATAGCACATAACTGTCATTTAGTTCAAAGATAATAATATATTTTAAATATATTGTGCAGACCTACAACCCATTGAGAACACAAAGGGCCTCCAGGGCCTTAGGGATACCCTTATTTACTGTATCGTTGCGATTGTATTGTAAGAAACCATCATCTTAGCATGAAAATCAGTTTCATTCAGAACTAATTCACTGAAGAATTGAACAACTGTTAGTGAGCTACTAAATGTTGACCCTCAGAGCTTCAACTCCAGCATCAGACTCCATGAAATTCAAATGAGGTTTGGGGTTTCGGCAGGCTGTTCCTAGGTCAGTGGTTTGGGGAGGGGCATGCGAGAGTCAGTGTGGTGAATAATATGGTCCTCCGTTCCTGTGGGAGACCCCTCCAGATGCTGTAGTGAGTTGTGTGTGAGTGGCAGCTTGGGCTGGGTGAAAGGTTACAAGAATCAGCTAACGGCTCCTTTTCCATCCGCCTATTCATATACAGCAGTGGGGATGGGAGGAGCCAGGCTGAGGAAGCAACCATTAAATCAGCATTCTTTTGTTGGCCCAGTGGGCTGTTTAATTGTTTTGTTATCGGAGTGGAAGGAAATGGAGTAGTTTAAGGGAGATGAGTATGTTTTTAATGGAGCAATTGCATGTGTGGCTGAAGTAGATGTGTACATGAAGCTTCTATAGGCATAATATCTATATCTATATATATATATATATATATATATATATATATATATGCCACTTCAGATGCCATGCATAGGCGTCTTATATGAGTTTGGCGGTTAGTTTGGCTGCTCTGATGTGACTTTGTTACCCCTGACTAGATGCAAGTTTGGAAAGGAGACACCTTTAAAAACAAGTTCCTGAATGGTTCTTGACTTGGTCTTAGGAAAAAAAACATGACTGGTACCAAACCTCAACATTATGTGGGCGCTCTTTAGATGTTGAAAAGGTTCTATGTTTCGTATACATCTTTAAATAACCATCGATTGAAAATTCATGTGGAGGGGGCTGCCCATTAAAAAGCTACCCTAACCCCACTCCCTCACCCAGTGATAACCCTGAGCACCCAAATAAAACACATTTATAATATCATAAATGCTCAAAATGAAACCTATGTACCTTCTTTATTTGTGTGTGGTTTTGACTTTAACCTCCTGGTCCACCACAAACATTGCACTGGCTTTCCAAGAGAGCCACCCTGTTCTATGGTGTCTTTCCAAACTCTTCATAATTCTACTAAGCATGTATGTGTCTGCTGTATTGGAATTATGGTTACAAAACCAGATAAGGTCTGCCTCATTTGGACACTCCAATATAAGCAAGCCAAGGTTTTGATTGCGTGCTCAAGAAGCAGCGCTTGTCAGTGAAACTTTCTCTCTGCATCCAGCTGGAAGCTTTGCCATGCTTAGAACAGCTCATTAGAGGCCCTTTCTGTTTTTCTTCACACTAGAGGAGCGTCTGAGCTTTTTCTGGGGCATCAGTATTTCAGCTGGAGCATCATTGTCTTCGACTCATGTTTTGTAGATGAATGCAAAGAATCCGTGTTTGCTGCTTCATGACTTCTGTTCGTATTATTTACCATAAGCTTTCCTTCAAAGCGAGCTGTGATTGAATTATTGATAGTCCTAGAGGGTCTTGCTTTGTGTTTTGGACTGGGGAGCAAAAGGAGACTGATGCAATGTATGATTCATCACAGGAGTGTGCATATGTTGAAATACTCCAAAGTATATATTTGCGTAAATGCGCCTTTCTCCGTATGACCACATCTGACTTCTTCTCACTCTGTTCATTCAAAGGGCAGATTCTCAGTTAACCACTTTTGAAAAGGTCACTCGGGGGGGTCTTCAACAGCCTTAGACTTAATGAGCAAAGCAACAACATGTGAGTAAGAGCATTTATGAAGAGTGTTGCCAAAAAACAAGCAGAGCTTCCACACCCGAAGGCCTAGCTAGGCAACCTAGTGTGTGTGTGTGTGTGTGTGTGTGTGTGTGTGTGTGTAAGTGTTTGTGTGTGTTTGTGTGTGTATTAAGCTAGGGATTTGGATATGGGGTGAGGGAGGCACGGCCAAGCAAAGGGCATCCAAATGTCACCCTGAGAGATGTGGTGTGGTGGATGGTGGATGGCTCCTCCTGTAACTCTCCCAGGACTATAAATCTCACTGCTTTTGTTCCCAAGCACTCCTGGCCATGCCAATCCCCCTCCTTTGTCCGCCGATTTCCTTTAATCACTGTGCTGGGAAGGCCCTGCGAAAAAGTTCCTGCGCTTAATTAAGAGAGCCATGTGAGAGCTCTGCCATGACTCTTCTTCAGGAAGAGAGAACGGAAGAGAGAGAGAGTGATGGTTGGTGAAAGTGTGTTTAGGGATGCAATTAGTCGCTTATTGGTCAGCACCTTTTTTTTCAAGAAATGTTAAAAATGCTCTGTAATGGTCTATAATGTTCATATGATGCACATGGTAATTACGTCAGATTGCAGTGCGCTACAAGAAGCGATGGTGGCGATGTGATTTAAGTCCTGTCACAATCATGAAACTTTACACGATGATTAATCAACTTATACATCATTTCAGTTAACACTTTCTGTTTTGTTTGTGTGCAGTCACAATACAATCCCAGGTGCTGAATTCAAATTTGTGTCATAGCTGTTGATACATAATAGCTCCCGACTGTAGACGTAAACAACTCAAGCGCAAATAAGCATTTAGTTTGGTTTTTTTTTTAACTTGTGTTGCTGTTGTGAGACTCTGTCTTGTGTTCTGTATGATTCCTGTGTTCTTTTATTTACATGTATTTAACTCATCCCAACAAAGGAAAACACACCAATTCAGCCTGTTTGTTGCGACATAAACATGACTAAGCTGAAGCTTTAGTTTAACACTGCAAAATCCCAGGCTTATTGCATACTAAGGCTTATTATTATGCAACTACAGGGACCTCAGTGCAAACTATCTGAGCTGTTTTTAGGTCATAGAAGTGTATAATAAAACTTTGGGCCTCTGGATAGGCAATGGCCATTTAAGAGTTAACTGAGCCCTTCCAACAGAAAACTTCTATCAACAATTCTGCCCTTTTTGTGGATTATAAGTCATTATTTTTCTGTTTCATTTTGTACAAACTTTTACATTAAAAGGTGAAAGTGTGCTTTATTTACATTTTAGTGACCCCTCTCTGTTAAATACAGGGCATCAAACAATGCAATACCATGCTTAAATGATTTTTACAAAATATATCACATGTACTGTTTTTCGAGGCAGGGGCTTGGTTGCGGTCAGGGCCTATAATTGCGATCTGATGAGTATGTGATAGCTGTGACCTAATAATGATGTCAGTACATATTCAGTATGTGAAACTGTATTGCTCATATGCTCCTCAGTCTCCTCGTAGGGCCTTTTATTCATCATTATAGATTTAACCACTGTAAGTGATCAAAACTAGGCACCTGGGGGGGCCTTGTCAGAGCAAAGTGGGCAAGAAGGGGGAGGGGCTTATGGAATGCCTGCGACCATGTTCAAATGAATGTTTTTACATCAGTATGAGTTGTAGGGGTTGTGATTTTTGGGCATTGTTTTGTTAGAGGGTGGCATGGCAAGCATTGAAAAAGTTCTTTTGGAGCCGAACATGTCTGCGTAGTATGTAATGTAATGTGATGTAATAGGTTCGGTGATTATAGACATGAGTTGCAGTCCTAGTGATGTTATGTTGTCTGCACTTTTTGTCCCTTCATCGTGCTTTTAATTTTGGCTTGAAGGACACAAATCTGGGCATATCCATGCATTAGAAAGCACCAGTCATTAGCAGGGTTATAAAGACACTTTCAAGATGTTTTCATTGCCAGAGAAAGGTCATTGCAGCTGCAAACAGCGAGACACGCTGTTCACCAAAAGCAGGCAGAGTTTGGCGAAAGATGTTGCCAGAGCCTGATGTGCTGAAGATCCTTCTTTGTTTTTTTTTTTTTGTTTTTTCCTCAATTTACAAGCTATGCTAATTACAGAACTGTGTCATAAACAGGTTGCAAGGCACCTGTTCTCAGCACAGTATTCCTGGTCTAGTGACAACGGATGTGCTCTCTTCTGTTCCTCTCTCTGAGTCGTGTAACGGTCAGTTATTATTGTCCAGGAGTCATTTCCAGGGACTCATATTAAAAGTGCTGATGTGGCTTCGCCAGCAAGCCAAGAAAGAGAGAGAAAGGCTACAGTGAATTAACCCAGGTTGACTGCCAGCCTAAGCTTCTTTTTCTCTCTCTCGCTCCCTCTTTGTATCTGTTTAAATGCCATTTTAACACATTTCTGATACATATTTACAGCGCCCTGTGCTGAGCAAGGCCTTATGTAACTCAACTAAAATTGGGCTGCCGATTGTTATTGTTATCAACCCATTAGTTTGTACAGTAAACAGATTATAGACGGCGTACAGCTGTGAAGGAGGAGGAGGAGGTAGCTTAGCCCAGGCTTGGTAATTGGCAGTTGTTTCCTCATCATGGAACATGGTCAGGTCAGAAAAAAAACATTCTTTAATGAATAACAGTTTTCTGTGGAATGTTTTCCCCCAGCCTGCTCGAGTAAGACTAGATGTAACTTTAGATGCAATACGTCAGGCTTCTCGTGCGTCCTTGAACGAAGCTACGTAAGCATTCATTTAGCAGCAGCTCGTCTGTTTGTCTCCATACTGCTCTTTGTTTCTGCAGCTTTAAGTCCACCAACATTAATCATCATCACCAGAGGGCAGTAGCAAGTGGCATGAAGAGAAAGGAGAGAAACGTGGACGACAACTCTAATAGCTTTAAGCTATGCAAAGCTAAAAATATCAACAAGAGCGGACCTGAACATTTCAAAGTACTGTCAGAGTACTTCATGTTAAAGCAGCTCGGGTTTCTACCGTGAACCTTCTTGATGTCAGGTCTCGCTGAAAGAAGGCCAACACGCAAATGTAGTTCAAGCAGCTCTGAAGAACTTAGGCTCAGATGTTACTTGTAACAGTTTAAACTCAGGAAAGGAAATGAAGCTGTGGTGGTCACATCACACTTTTTTTCCTGATGGGTCAGATTTAACATTCAGTATCATAGTGCTGCTCAGTGTTTTACATTCCTCAGCACTTGTTTAGCTGGACCTGTCTAGTAGTTTGCTGGGTTGTCGTAGTACAGTCTTTGTGTATAATGCAGTATAGTAATATAGTAATTAAGGGTGGACAATATGGCAAAAATATAACATCACGATACTTCAAGACGTTGACTTGATACACAGTAATATGTATTGTGATATTTTGACTTTCTTAGGTTTAATTGATAGAAATAAATAGAGTTGGAGCGGACAGAATAGAGCAAATACTGCCAGACTATAAACAACTGATGAATAACGATCAGTACAGTTATTTTAAACTGGGCTCAGGCCGATCCCATTCCGCTTTCCCGGGGATGATAAAAAGGATTATATTTAAACCATATGTATATATATATATATGTGTGTGTGTGTGTGTGTGTGTGTGTCTGTTTGTGTGTATGTATGTGTTTGTGTTTATACACACACACACACACACACACACACACATATATATATATATATATATATATATATATATATATATATAGTTTTTTTTAGAAATCCTTAACAAAGTCTGAATTTATATATATATATATGTGTGTGTGTGTGTATGTATGTGTGTGTGTGTTTATATATACACACACACACACACACACACATATATATATAATTTTTTTAAGAAATCCTAAGCAAAGTCTGAATTTAAAGGGATTTGTTCATTACAAAGAATAAAGTGATGTTTTAAACCATTGCATGTTTAGTGATACACATTTGATAAACATACATGTATTTATGGATCGTCAGTGTGTTTGTATGCATTGTGTATCTATACATGTGCTTGTGTTCTAAGCGTGTATTCTGTGTTTTGCTGTTTGACGTGTTATTTTGGGAATATGTTGAAACCTCTAAAGAATAATATAATGAAAACAAAGCGATTTAATATTTGGGATGGCTAACAATATTATATTGTGGACAGCCCTGATTTTAACATATACCGCTTTACTAAATCCACTTAAATAGGCTTAATTGTGCCCTGTATGATGATATGTGTAGTTGATCTGTGCTCTGGAACATGAATAGTGGTATTTGTAGTAGAATAGTAGTATTTGTAAAAGGAAATTGCATGAAAGCTATTTTTAGAGGTAATAAAGTTGTTAGAGCTCACTTAGGAAAACCTTTAGTTTTGGTTAGAGCTGGGCTGGTTCAGAGAGGCTAACGCTTCTTGAGGCTTCACAGCTATTTATCAGAAACACGATCTTTGGTCAGTGGCCAGGTGTTAGTCTTTTGTAGCTCATTAAAGATTTTTGATCTTCACTTAATCTTATGCATGGAGAATATTTGTAGAGGAACTTAACTGTTTTAACATCATGCTGTGATTACATCATTGTTACAGTATGTAGTTTGGAAGACAGTTCATTTTAAATGCCTTAAGAGCCCTGGGCAACTCTTATACCCCATAATGAATCCCTGTGGGAGTTTTTTTTTTTTTAGTTGTAGTTAGTATAAGCAAAGGAAATACAGTTTACTGACTGTTCCTTCTTGTTCTTGCCTCAAACCATTGCCTGCGTTTTTTTTTTTTCTTCAAACTCAGTGTCATGGTCACCGCTTTGTTGTACTGAAACTCAAGAGTGAAGCTTTAAAAGCTGTTAGTTTAAAAGCTAAAGGTTTCCATGGGCCATTTAGACTTTTCACAGATGGATAAACTCCCTTTAGATGCTAGACTGTAATGCTCGGATCAGGTTTTTTTTCATGACTATCTGCTCGATCAGATTTGTGCGCTTAGACATGCTACTGGCATGAGATTGCTGGCTGAAATGCCTGTTTGGTGTATATGGGCCAAATTGGAACAGAAAGGACTTAGTTGGATGTGATTTTTCTGCAGTTTGAACTCTGAGGAAAAGATTATATATATAAATATATATATATGTATATACAGTGGGTGAAAGGAATCAAATTAGCCTGTCAAAGGATTAAAGGAAGCCTAGGAGAAGTTCTGCATCTGCTTACTGCAGAGATTTTGAGACTTTCTTGAGCAATCTAATGGGGCACAGAACAACACCTATTCTTACATCCACAGTAAATATAAAGTGCACTTTGAGTACTTTGGCAGGTCGTCTATTATTTGCCTATATGTGAAAAATGTAATTATTATCTGTGTGGTGTTGAAATTGCAGCTGATAATTAGAATCGATCATTTGCCTCCCCATTTGTGCTCACCTTTAGCCGTGGCTATAGAAATTTAATCAGTATAGGCCTGTGTCTGGTGATGGTTAATCGAGTGACTGCGGTAACAGCCCATAGTGCTGGTAAAAACTCATCTACTAGCCTATCAGTTTAATATTGTTCGTTTATTGATTCATTTTATGCAAACCATAGCAAGACGCTAGTACTAACTGAACTTAAATATGCTGAGTGATGTGATAGAAGCTATCACACCAACCAGAAACGCACCTATTGAGATGGTGGTAGTAATAATTACATCTGCTGATGCTTCTGGACACATTATAAGTGATGCTCTTGGAAGCATCAGCAATTGTACTTAGAGATACTAAATATTTATAGTAGCGACTTTAGATTTCTTCCAGTAATTTTGATATGGACCCTGACACTGAAGACGACGTGGGAGCAAAGAGAGTGGTAGTGTGTGAGTGTCAAATAAAAGATAAACCTTCTTTTAGTGGAAATTGCATTTCATATATGGATTACAGTGTCTGCTTCAGCACTGATTGTATCAGCCCCAGCAAGGTGTTAACTGTCAAATAATGGAATTATTATGTATTGGTGCTTCCCTGACTTTCACCAAAAAACTGCGCAGAGGCAGCATGAGTGGACTTCATGGATGCTCTGGAAGTGCCACAGTAGTTAGAGAGGGGGCCGAGGCTAACATTCCAAATAAGATGATATGGGCTTGGCCTACATTTCTTCCTCCTCTCTCTTCTTACAATAGAAAGAAGAAAGACATGCAGTAGTGTGACAACATCTACAGCACAAAAGAAGAGGCGGGAGAGAAGTACTGAGATATTACGTGACCAAAACTAAACATTATTGTCAACAAACCACCTAGAAAGAGCAGCAGTCACTGGCAGTTATCACACTGCTTCCTTACCTTTGTATTGCTCATCTTGTACAATATTATGTTTAAAGGCAGTTGCTACCAAGAGGGAGTATGATGAGTCATGTTGATGTTCAAAGTGCAATTCCTCCTGTTTGTATGAAAGGGGGGACATTTGTGGAGGCAAAGCAATAGCCTGCAGAAGAAACTGTGGTTTATTCTGGTGAATAGTCAGCACAATGAAGTGGCCTTTACTCTGTGTGAGGGAGAGAGAGAGTATGGTGCTAATAAATAAGGAAAGTCCAGAGCTAAAAGCAGCAGGCACTAGAACGATTGCAGAAAAACACTTAATGAAAAGCTACAGGCTTATAGATGCTGTGTGATTAGCATAATGTAGGAAACGTTTCCTTTTTCTGCTGTAATTTATCAAGGTAAGGAAGGTAACCGTCATCACGGCCAGATACCCATGCACTCCACAGGGACGGTCTAGAGGGACAAAAGTGCTTTGATTTTCATGTTCAGAAGACTTTGAAAATTGCCATGATAATTTCTAAATTTTCTCTGAGTACTTTGCACTTGTTATTCATCTTTCATGTGGAGCTGGATATATTTGGCTTTGTCCAACGATATGCAAGCCCTCAAACAGACTTCTCAGAATATGTTGTTTCCTCAGCAAGCAGCTGGAGTAGAATATCACAGCATCTGCACTCAATCTCACCTGTCATGTCTAGGCTTTGTAACACTTCTCTTTCACATAAAACATTGCATATATCTGCTCATGGCGGATTGCAGAGCATGTATGATCAATTATATTGGCAAAATGTGATATTTACAAAGTTCATTTGAGTTTAATTAAGCTGGCTTGTGGTATCCTGTGGCAATAGATTCTCATACCATGGCCCGATCAAGCTTAAAGTTCACATGTTCCCTCATGACTGCTTTAGCAGAGCTAGGCTGATGATAGGTAGTCGTACTTGTTGCTTGGAGTATATGGCGGGGTTTTCTTTAGTGGTCAGGTGGTCTTTAATATCATTCCTTAATGCAACATACAGGGGAACGAAATGTTGTTCTTCAGGCCCAATTGTGAACTAGCATTTAATAGCGGTATTTGGCCGGTATTTGATAGCCTATCTTGTCATGTGATAATGCAAGTATTGCGAAATGTTAAGACTGATATTTGACATAATTTTTCCCGTTTGTCTGGTAAAATTAGTCATTCCTGGACATCCAACATCAAAGGTAGAACCTTTGGTATGTGGCTATACTATGATATACTGCTGTATACCAATCAGGCATAACATTATGACCATGACCATGTCCTTGTTTTTACGCTAATTGTCTATATCATCAGCTCCACTTACTATATAGGTGCACTTTGTAGTTCTACAATTACAGACTGTAGTCCATCTGTTTCTCTGCATACTTTGTTAGCTCCCTTTTGAATGTCTAATAGAGTGGATAGTGAGTGTTTAAAAACTCCAACAGCACTGCTGTGTCTGATTCACTTTTACCAGCGCAACACACAGTAACACACCACCATGACATCAGTGTTGCTGCAGTGCTGAGAATGAACCACCCAAATAGTACCTGCTCTGTGAGGGTCCATGGTGGTCCTGACCACTGAGGAACAGGGTAAAAGGTGACTAACAGAGTAAGCAGAGACACAGATGGACTACAGTCTGTAGTTGTAGAACTACAGTAAGTACATAAGTAAGTAAGTAAGTACCTATATAGCAAGTGGAGCTGATAAAATGGACAATGAGAGAAGAAAGGAGGAGGTCCTAATGTTATGCCTGATCAATGTACAAAAACTACATCCAAATATTGAAATTCACATTTAAACCAGTATCAAATAATTAAACCTCTGAACTAATAATACACACTTCAACAGTCTGCTGTAGTGTTATGGTTGAATGGTGGGCTGGTTTGCAACACACAGATTGGTGACCAGGGGCTCCATAGAGAATAAGCTCATTCATAAGCCTTGTTCTAATGAGCTAACTCAAGTTTTTTTTTACCCCAAGTATCGTAGCAACACATCCTCTCATTGTGTGCTCCTCATGCACAAAGCAGGTTAGGCACTCATTCAGGTGTTTTCAACAGCACGGCTCTCTTTGCTTCTTGCCTCTGACTCGCCACATGAGTGGCAGGAGTTCAGCTGAATCCATAAATTATGTTTTCCCTTTAAGGGGCTCATGTAGTATTAGCACATTCCTGACTGCACAAACCACTCATGTATGTGAACATGGTCATGTGTAACAGAGTAATACAGGAGAGAGCAGTGAGGAGCTTGAGTGACGTGTGCCTTTATCAACTGCTGAGAAGGACAGCAGAACATAACACTCAGGTTTCTCAATGCTCCACTCGACGGCCCACCAAATTGCAACACGGCAACTAATACAGCAACAACAGCCGACACAAAGGCATTTCAAAGACAAGATGCATCTTCAGCATGGTTACTGAAGGAGGGGGGTTGAAAGCACTTTATGGTATTTTTTTTTCCTGAGGAGATGAGAATTAACGGCTCAGATCTCCAGCTGCTAAAGGCCACGGCGGTTGGATTATGAGGACCATATTGACTTTTCCTTGATCATGTTTTGGTGTGTCCCGCTGGGCTGATAACCCAGTGCACCCGCAGCCCACTGACCGGGAGAGGCCGGCAGGACGCCTGTGGTCAGCAGATTAGCAGCTGACATGAGCGCCCCGCGCACCGTCAGCACGACGGGCCGCAGCCAGCCAAGACACTTTATCATCAAACCCAGCTCTCTCTCATCGCGCTCACTCTGTTTTCTCAGCATTCTTCCCGAGATTGTGTTGACAGTAACCAAGGCAACGCCATTCGGGGAGCTGTCGTCTTTATGCCAAGTTGAAAACCTTTTTGTTTTCTCTTTTTTTTTACACCAACTCTAAAACAAAGCCTTCATTGATTTTGGCTTAATCTTTAAAACAAATGTAGCGAAGGGTGACTTCTTTTTCCTTCTGATTAACTATTCATTTTCTTTCTTCCCCCGACTACTGTTTGGATTGCTCCTCAATGGGGAAGGCAGGCGTCCTTGCGAGAGTTGTATTTCTATCGCGAGGATGGAAACGGGCATCGTACGTTGCGGCATCTGTGTCTGAGGCATGTTTAATTAAAGGGTTCCGTTAGGAGCACCACACATCTGATTGAATTAGGCTGCAGACTGACAGGATCTCCAGGAGAAAGCTTGCTGTGCTGGTAACCTACTTCACCTGCTGCTGTCTGAGAATCACAGCACTGAGCTCAGCAGCCTGTGGCCTGATAATCAGTGCTACTGTAGCACATGTAAATGCCTTAAGGAAGCTTGATAAGATGGTTTTGAGGGCCATCAGAGCCACCACAAAGTCATCACAGCGTGTTGTTAAGTTGATAATGCATTAAATTGTCAGGTTATTCTTTGAGAATCTGAGTTTGAATCCAATTTTTATGAATACCTGATGTATACAAAAGAGACGTTTAGAGGTATTTTGCATGGCCTACACTACTGGACTTATAAACTCCTAACTACTGTTAGGCAAACTTGATCCCACATACAATGACAGATTTAGATTCCATAGATTTGTTTGTCCATAGGAGTGTTTCAGTCATCAGAGCCCCCACATTATAATAATTTCCACAGGTCTAAATTAAACCGAAGAGTTCGAAGATCAATTCTCTCAGAACCTGAGGTCTTGCAGAATTTCTTGTGGACTAATATGACTAGACCAAAACAAACAAACTGTGCTAGTTATGTGTGCTGTGCATTTAGCAGCATAAAAATGAAATAAAATATATTTTATTTGTTTTTTTTCTGCGTCTGTTGGGTTAAAATGATTTTTCATTTCATTTCTTTCATTCAGCTCAGTTGTCTATTCATCTCGGCTCTCATTGGTTAACGGTCTGCTGATTTAATGCTTGATTCATATGAGATAAGCATATGATTATCAGCGTATCATATAAAATAGTTAGCGTCTCTCCCACAACAAGAGGATGTCGGAGATATGTACTATTTAGAATTGGGGCAGTCACGGCTGTACTGTGGGTAGACTGGAGGGGTAAAGTTTGGAATATACACATCCCATACTACAGGATAATCTGGGAACATAATTGTTCAAGACATACCTGAAATGGAGTTATTTCTCCATCAGATTTATCTTTGGAGACAGCAGTATATATTTTTAATTTACCAGACATCTCTATTGTACATTCCTCTTTAAGAGAAACATACAAGCTTTCATCAGACTGAAATAGAGCAGTTTTGTAGCTCTATGCAGCATCTGAAATCAAAAATGTATTTGAGGCCAGTGCCTGAATCGGCACTCCATTGTCTGAGGCCTTGTACGACAGTGGCTTTCTTTGCTGAGCGGAGAGTAACAAGGTAACAGGATTAGATCACGTTAGTTGACCTATAGGATTACTTTATTAGAGCAGGCCAACACTTTCAAAGATGACTTCATCTGTCTGCCCACCATTCCCCCACTCTTTCTCTTCGCTCCCAATAGGCAGCTTCTTTTTCTTTTTCTCTCTCTCTCTCCCTCACATACTCACTGTCTCTCTTTTTTTCTCTCTCCCTCTCCCCCCAGAGGACCAGAGGGGGTAGGAATCCATTTCTTGCACAATTGAATTGAAAAATAATCACGAGTGGAACTGCCACGCTTTGCTGGAATATGATGATCTGCAGAGAGTTTGGCGCTGAGGCAGGAGGATGACGTTCAGAAAAAGAAACAATTACCGCAGAGAAGAGAAACCCTGACGCTGTAATTAAACGAAGCAGCGCCTGCCTGCCCTCAGAGTGAGGGCTTATTATCTTCATGCTAAACTAACGTCTGTCAGGATCCAGCCTAGGCGCTGCGAGGAACCCTCAGAGTCAGCGCTTTTCAATATCCTGACCTATGAGATTCTGACCCCTACTCTAATCAATGGAATATGAATTAAGAAAGCTGCTGAAATTTCCATTAATTATTAGACAGGTTACCCGTGGTCATGAACAGAAGTCAGGGTGTTGTCCAATAAGGGACGTACATCCTGTACGTCAACAGATTATTTGGTCAGTTGATCACAGTCTTTGCCTCTCTCAAGTAAATTAGGCATGCTTTAACCATGAGTGAGGCAGTGGAGTGCTTTAATGCCATTCAAGTGTACTTTTATTTACTGGCAGTCTCTTAGCCAGGGTTGTTTTTTAGTCTCTCTCTGCTTCCTCCCTCCCCGAGTGTGTGGGTGAGGAAGTGGTTGTCAAGGATTTTCTCTCCTCAACCACAAACAATAGACTCGCTCTGCAATACAGACATCACCAAAAGAGTGAAATTTCTACTGTAGCTGTGCATAAACATTCCCAGCGCGTGCTTTTATTCTCCAAAACTAAATGGAAAGATAAGAGAGATGTAGGGAAATGCTGCTGTACTTCCACTGTGAGATTTAGTTAAGTTGCGTGGGTCTAAATGTGGGCCAGTACACATGCCCTGTTACAGGAACAGCAGCGTGTGAAGCTTGAGGCTTGATCTTTTCATCTGTTACGTTATGTATTTCTGACTGAATGGAGCTTTGTAGCTGTACCGTGGCAGAAAAGAGTTTGAGCTGATTGGAATGATCTTGGCTAAATACGACACTCATCTGTGCAACTGCAGATGGAGGTTTGGCTGGGGGCTTGAAGGAGGGAGTATCCTGCTTCCAGACACGCCCCTTCTCCTTCCCTGCTCATTTGCATATTCTTCTGGGCCAGCATCTCACTGTGTATGCATTATTGAGGTGGCCTTAAAAGGGAAAGGTAGGAAAGCAGTGTCCTCTCTGTGCTCAAACCAGAGTGACTTCAAAGCCCCTTTTAAAAATTGATTGGACTTGTTTGTGCCTTTTTTCAGGCAAGAGAATTTCTTTTTCTAGAAACACAAAAAAGAGTCTCTGTTTTCGCTCAGACCTGAGTTAACACGGCCTTTAGTGTTTTGCGAGACAGCTTTTAATAGGTCAGCTGCATCTGCTATCTCATTTCTTAGACATGGGGAGGTGTAGGAAGTACAGTGCAAAACATTGCCTTAACTGCAAGTGCAGCAGATAGTATTGTAATTCCACACTTTGTGCCAGCGTTTAACTGCTGGCTATGGTCCCCTAAAGCTGAATAATACCTTTCGTCGTGCTCTCTGAGGTCCTTTTCCTCCAAAAGAGCTGATTCAGACCCTACAGCACTTGCTCAGTGTGAAATGTCGCCGCCGTCGTCGGAGGAGGAATACGCAGTCCTAACAAACCAGTGCTCAGATGGTTTAGTAGCAGAGCAATGTGACAAGCTCAAGGGTACCATTCCAGCATCTTTCCTGAGATTCAGTTCCCTCTCTCTGTGGTCATTTAGTTCATTGCCATAATCCTCAGCTGAATCATTTATCTAGTCTCCCTCAGTCTTTCTCTCTGCTACACTGCAGTGCAGTCCTTTGGCTTAATACTGGCTTTCTCTGCCCACTGGTTGGATGTGATTAGCCTTTGAAACTTCGGCTGTGTGGAGAAAGAGCCACCTATTGCACTTTTTAAAATAGTAACATACTCAGACATGTTTGATCTGTCAAGTCTGGAGCTCAACCAGACATACACTTTCTTGTACTGCATCAGAGGAAAGTATTGGTATATAGTATAAAGGTCAAGGAAAGAAGTTGTATATAAAACAGAGGTCATATTACAGTTAGTTTAAAGCAACCCGAAGTAAATCTGCCTGTTTACTATTTACATCGGTTTACATACTTGGAATATCTTGTGGTTAAAACAAGCTTAGTTCACTGATTTTATAGGATTCAAATTTTGACTGATGTCACTGGCTAGGTAGCCTATTGAACGTCCCTACAAGCACATTAAGAACTTGGATCAGCTAAATTAGCATAAAACCGATCCCTGATCAGCAGCCAGGGGCAATTTCTAGCAGCATTCAGGCTAGGCTGGCCTTGTTTGCTCAGGGGCCCAGAGGGAGTCGTCCTGGTTTGCTAAGAGCTCTGAAGGAGAGGTGCACTACCGTGGAGATGGCACCAAGCAAAGGCACACTAAGCAGACACCGGAGGACAAATGCGTCATAAGATGCAGTGCTCTTAGCCTGGGTCGTTTATTATCCTGAGGCCTAGCAAGGCGGAGACAGCGATCTCCTGGTCACAGCCAAAACAGAGTCCCACCTTCCCACTTTGCCAGGCTGTTACCTGTTACATCACGACAGTAAGTGCCAAACTAAGTAGCCTCCTATAGAGACCAGGTTTAGGAAGCATGCACAACACATTTGGGCAAGGGAAAACAATGGC
Source organism: Pygocentrus nattereri (assembly GCF_015220715.1). NCBI lineage: Eukaryota > Metazoa > Chordata > Actinopteri > Characiformes > Serrasalmidae > Pygocentrus > Pygocentrus nattereri. The sequence continues at coordinate 38,876,744 of NC_051211.1, read as the reverse complement.
AAGAGGCCCTCATATGACTAGGAGCAGCCAGATTTAGTGCTCTTCTAGCCATGCATGTTGGTCTATATTGGGAATTATGTTGCATTCAAGTGAAGAGATTGTTAACTTGTTAGGGTACCTTGATCAGTGTAGATCTTTGAATGTTTGCATCATCTTAACCTTTAGCTTTTACACTACAACGATTTTAGGCAGTCAGAGGTGTGTGGCAGTCTGATGATTTTGATGTGGGTTGTACAATATTTGCGGACTGACGGATGCAGCCAGTGTTGGCGGGGATCAGGTCGCCGTTAAGCTCTGATGAGCTGTCAGGTCTACGCCTCTGTTCGTCTAATCCTGGCATCCCTCTGCAATCTGATCTTCCTCCCAGATATCTCCCATTGCTCAAGGCATCGCTGCTTTAATGCAGATAATGCCTTTCTAGTTTTGTGCCAAATATAATCTTTCGAAATCCTTCCTAATCAGAGCTACAGCGACACAAACAGTGTCTTGGAAAATGGCCGAGGAAAGGCTCCAGTGCTGGTGAACAAGGTGAAAAGAAACAAGTTTGTCTAGCAACACATCAGGGCGAATCTATATTTGCACCCACACTTGATACGCTTTCGTAATACTGATTATTTCTGGGCAGGATGTGATAAGGTGTCACACAATTATCACCATCAGCGACACGTACCGTGGCTAGAGTATCTATCCAGGACATCTGTGCACAGCTGTTAGAGGGCACATAGCAAAGTCTGTGGAGAGAAAGTCTGGAGCCTTCTGTTATGCTCCTTTATTTGATAAGTTCAATTTAAAGACACATGTAACATCAGGACTCAGTAACCTATTATATTTAAAACATAATCTCCATACTTGTTGCTGAATAAAACTATTGTAAAGCCAAGCTGTATCCCAGACTATATACATTCATAGTATGTACACTATATTGCCAAAAGTATTCACTCACTTATCCAAATCATTGAATTCAAGTGTTCCAATCACTTCCATGGCCACAGGTGTATCAAACCAAGCACCTAGGCCTGCAGACTGCTTCTACAAACATTTGTGGAAGAATGGGTCGCTCTCAGGAGCTTGGCGAATTCCAGTGTGGTACCGTGATAGGATGCCAACTGTGCAACAAGTCCAGTCGTGAAATTCCCTCACTACTAAATATTCCACAGTCCACTATCAGTGGTATTATAACAAATTGGAAGAGATTGGGAACGACAGCAACTCAGCCACGAAGTGGTAGGCCATGTAAAATAACAGAGCGGGTTCAGCGGATGCTGTAGTCGATCACTACAGACCTCCAGAGTTTCCAAGGCCAAGTAGCCAAGCGCAATGCAAAGCGTTGAACACAGTGATGTAAAGCACCACCACTGGACTCTAGAGCAGTGGAGACGTGTTCTCTGGAGTGACTAATCACGCTTCTCCATCTGGAAATCTGATGGACGAGTCTGGGTTTGGTGGTTGCCAGGAGAATGGTACTTGTCTGACTGCATTGTGCTAAGTGTAAAGTTTGGTGGAGGGGGGATTATGGTGTGGGGTTGTTTTTCAGGAGTTGGGCTCGGCCCCTTAGTTCCAGGGAACTCTTAATGCTTCAGCTCCAATCGATTTTGGACAATTTCATGCTCCCAACTTTGTGGAAACAGTTTGTTGGATGGCCCCTTCCTGTTCCAACATGACTGCGCACCGGTGCACAAAGCAAAACCCATAAAGACTTGGATGAGCGAGTTTGGTCTGGAAGAACTTGACTGGCCTGCACAGAGTCCTGACCTCAACCTGATAGAACACTTTTGGAATGAATTAAATTGGAGACTGCGAGCCAGGCCCTCTCGTCCAACATCTGTTATAGCTGCAAAGGGTGGGCCAACATTATATTAAACCCTATGGATTAAGAATGGGATGTCAAGTTCGTATGCGTGTGAAGGCAGACGACTGAATGCTTTTGGAAATATAGTGTATATACTAAATGCACATTGGGGGTGGGCAGTATGAGGTCAAATATATACCACAATGTTTTCTACTTTTTTGATGATAATGGTACATTACATATATATGTACGTATATGATAGATAGATAGATAGATAGATAGATAGCAGTTGTCAGCTATGTATATCATGGAGAAAAAAATATCTTGAAAATGATAAAACATCTTGCGATTAGACTACTCAATTATTAAATCAATGAAATTATTACTGTTGTTTTTTATTGTTACTTTTCCTTATTTTCCCCACACACTCTAGTATCTTCTTCGGTTTCCATTTTTGGGAACAGTTTATTGTCATTGCCTCCTACAACCTCTCTTCCTGTGTGTTTTTACCTTCTCACTCATTCTGATTTGGACTTTGTAGTCAGTCTCTAAAATAATATTTCACTGTTTGCTGTATCTAATAAAAGTGGCTCTCAGTTCCACCTTTGCTAAGTTTACCTCTCTGCCCTGAAGGTTGTGGGGGTTTAAAAGCTGATTCATCTTGTCTTGCGCTGCAGTAAATGTTAAATCTGCTTTGTCCAACAGAGCGCAACAAAAGAGAGAGAAAAACACGGCAAGTACTAATCTGTGTCAGTTGCTGGCAAGGCGGCATGTATGTATTCCTTACAGTGGCAGGCTGCACATAGCAAGCGACAAAAAATAGAATGGGCGCGCCCAATACTGTGCTGCTTGTGCATTTCTTGTATTAAAGATACTACACTGTAAGTAACCACTCATTGGTGCAGTGACCTCCTGTGGTCTAACATGCCCTTGTGTTAATTTTATAAGAATTGTTCAAGCTGTTCATTCGTCATCAGGGCAGAGCTTTTTGTGGTTCTCTGACCTTATAACGACAGGCAAAATCCATGAGACACCATCATACCAGCATTCGCTTTGTATACCTCTCACCCTTAATACACATAGACATTATTTACATTCTCCTTTTAGGAATGCCTCAAGAGAGCAGCTTTCTTCCCCTTTTAGGATTCAAAGCTTGACCAATATTTAGTAATCTGAAGTCACACCTCCATTCCCTATATTCAGCTTTGTAACACATCAAGAAGACAGCTTGCCACTTTGTTGTCATACCCACTTTTCCTTCTGGCTCATTCTGGCTAGTTGAAGCCAGACCGTTTATCCTAAACTAACATGCATTATGCAGAATTTCTCAAACGCATGACAAAGCAAAGATGTGCTAAAGAGAGCAGTTATATCTGCAGGTGGCATTTATAAAAGTAGCTGCAAGTGCAGTAGCCAGATATCTCGTGGCCAGCGTGAAGGCAGTCCTCCTTTGATGTGGGTTTCATTGCAAGATAGCGAAGCCTCCAGAAAGATTGGACCACACCCACTGTCAGCCAGTGCTACTCTTCAGCTCATAGGGAACATCAAAGGAACGGACATCTACGTCCAAGTGGAGAATTCATAACTTTGATGTTTAGGTGGAGCATGTGGCTCTAAGGGTTCTTCGCTATTGTATATGGAGGGGGAATAAAAAGTTCTTTGATGCCTTCATCATTTTTTTGTGGAAATGTTCATAGGCACATTGTGTGTTTGCCGGTGACTCTTCCTGGTGGGATGGAGTAATGAGGCGCAAGATGAACTAATAATGACAAAGTGCGTCAAGTGCCTCGGAGCGAACACCTCGCCCTTTTCCACAAAGCTGAACATAGGCAGGTAGATGAGGACAGGCCTGAAAAGACGAACAAAAAGAGTTGTCCTTCACTCCTTTGGAAGTAGCGTAGCTCACTAAGAAGTCTCTGAGAAAGCAAGAGAGGCCAGGCACATTTCATTTAGCCAGCAGACAAAGAAAAAACCCACAAGTTTGGTTATTACTCTGAGGAACAGTGTGATACTACTGTTTGCCATTTAAAAAATGTCACTAGGTAAAGGTTTAATGGCCAAGAGGGCTTTAGCTAATTAGCATGCTCTTTTTCTAATTCTACATGGAAATATAAACTGAGTGCCAATTTCAGTGGTAGTCAAGTCTGATTAATTTCACAAGTGCACGAGCACACACTTTGGTGAGCAACTGAGACTTTTTTCTTAAAGCACTGGAACATCTCTAGAACATACAGTACTGGTCAAAAAAAGGTCAGTCTCCCTTCATTTATTCAATTTCTAGTCAAGTTGTGCATTTTTCAGCATCTTTGAAAAAGCAGAAACATATATTTAATAGACGATTACACTGAATACTCAACAAATTAATATATGTCTCACGATCTAAAGAAACCGAAACACATTCTGCGATGTTGAAGTTTGGATTTTGGGGTACGTGCATTATTCTGAGAACACCAGCAGCTTCGTTGTTTGATTTTTCCCGTTTTTTCCCGTAACGGCTTATTTGACAGCTACCCATCCATTCAGACTCATAGCACTGACTTGCCTTCTTACAGTGGAAGACTGAACAGAAACTAAAGCAAGTAGCAAGGAGCTTATTTTCTCCTGTCTCTCAAAATTTGAAAGCTTTAAGTACTGTCTATCTGATTTGGTGGTCTAGCAGGTCTTGAACAGTTGCTAGAGGGCCCATTTTCTCTATCTTTTCATTCTTTTTAAGCTCCAGTTTAGGAAAATTCTGTTTTTACTTTTGCTTATGCTAGTGGATTATCTTGTATCTAATCTCCTCAAAAGCATCTCCTAAAAATGACAGTTGACTGGAAATTACATACACAAATGGTTGTCTCTGACTTTTGCACAGCACTGTATTGACTGGGAGCTCACATCGCTCTTTCTAAAAGCTTGAATTTGAAACTTTGTCATTAACCCACAAGGCCTATATGATCAAGCGAGAGTGAGCAAGGTACAATCACTATTGTCAGAATACACTGTTTCCTTTGCTTTTATTCATCTGCCACTTCTGGGTTGCTGTGACCTGTGAGTCAGTGCTTGTTGTAAAAGGTAGAAAAGCAAGTGTGCTGGAGGAATTTCTGATGAAGGGATCCAGGGATAAAAGGAGCTTGTTGGGGCTCAAATAGCCAGCCCACCAAAATGGCAGAGGTAATGGCAGAATAATTGGTAAGGCTCATGTATGAAGGAGAGACAATGTAAGGGAGGGAGGTGAAGGGGGGTTGGGGTGGCGGGAGGCAGATGGGAATAGATGCAATTTCATTTGGAACTTTCCAGCGAGTCTCCCCAAGCTGCGCGAAACGGAAATAACAGCATTCAGCGGATATCCGACAAACACCTGATACCCCTGTGGCTTTTCCCCGCACCCAAACGCTCTCGCAATTCGTATTCAGAACAGGCAGCTGTTTTCAGGCCTTTAGAAGATAATCTTAAAGATGCCAACATGTATTTTACATGTGACACTCACTTTTTTTATAGCTGTGCAGTAGAAGCCCAGCTCATTTCCCTTATGTTCATTTTTTATATCTTAAGTGAAGTTTTATATCTTAAGCATGTTAGTGCGCAAGAATTTTGCTCCTGTATTCATGTGCTCAGCTACGAAAGGAGCTGTCCGGTGCTGGTGTGGGGTCTCATTGACTGAGGCCTGGTGCTGTAGTCCCTGCTTCTACTACTCAGTTTTCAGGCGTGCTCTTTCCACGCTGCAGCTTAACAGCCAGAAGATGGCATGGTTCGTATGCAGTCTCCTCTAACTGGAGATCAGGCAGCCGCGCTATTAATAGGCACGCTACGGTTTGGCTTTAACCTCAGCGCTGAGAGAGAGAGAGAGAGAGAGGGCGAGCGAGATAGAGCTAAGACGAATCACTGTAAATAAACTGATGCTTGCTGAGAGTGAGCTTCAGCAGCTATTAAAGTCTTTAGCCTCAGAGAATATAAAAGAACATCTACGTTTGTTTCTGCTTCTGATGAACCTGTCTGTATTACAGCTTATTGCTTGTTTGTTAAGGGAGGCCTATGCCAGAAATACACCTGCTAGTACAAGAACAAATTGAGGTCATAGAGGTCAGAAAGGGTGCTGGACTGCAGGTGCCCTTTTTGCATAAACTTAGCCTCAGTTTCAGTTGTATACATCATAGCACTGTGGTATTTATAAAGCAACATTTGTAAGGCACTCAATGAAAAGGGCTTAATTTATGCAACGTATGACACATAGAGGTGTTTAACTAATATAGATACTACATACAGAGTGTATTATAAAAAATAAAAGATGATCCAGGAAACAGACGCCGGTGTGGACAAACAAGCTTTTTAACTGGTTTGGCAAGGTCTTGTTTTTTTTTTTTTTAACACATTTTGACAGCCCAAGGCTCTTGTCAGGGATCGTTTTAGGTAAGGGGTTTTTGTGCGAGTGCAGTCAGGTGTTTTGGTTTGTATCGTTCTTAGATGGGAATGTGGCCTGACATGGAGGGACTGGATGGAGAGAAGCAGAGGAGGCGAGCTCAAGAGAACAAGAAGAGGGATGGTTATTTAAGACGTCAAATTTTTAGTGCCGCACTTTCAGTTTTACATCTCCCAGCTGCTTTAGGACTTGACAGGTGCATTTCAGACCATTTCGTATCTCAGTGCATGCTGCCAAACACATGAATATCCTCTTGAAAACACCCAGAACATAAAAATATGATGCTATTTATAATGAGTGTACGTAAGCATTGCTTGTATTGCCTACGTTTTTAGGAAAAATGATTTGATATAGTACCAAAAAAAAGGTTTAACAGTAGCAGAACTGGTGCTATGTAGAACCAGTTTCTCCATTGTAGATTAGAACCATTTACGCATTCAAATGTTTTTTTTGAGTGTTCTGTGTGTAACCACTGTCTGTTCTAACAAGCCCTTGAAGGACCTTCTTCTTTAAAGAGTGCAGCATTATACAATTTTTAAAGAACACACTCAGAGTTTTTTAGAATGATGCAATTACCGCTTTTGGTTTCCTTAAGAACCTTTTTAAAGTTTAAAGAATCTCTACATGATATATGTACCATTGTGAATAAAGTTTTTTTTCTACTACGTCCAAACCAAGAAACTTTTTTTTAGATTGTACTGTGTATATAAATGAATTAATGAATTAATACTAAAGATAAATGAATCATCATATCAGGTTATGTATTCGTTTCACCCATATATGCATTAAGGGCTGTTAATGAAATAGATATATTGACAACGATGATCCGGCCATATTCGTATGGAAGAGCTTCTCCAGAACGTGAAGGTGCTCTTGAAACAACCATCAGTCGTGAAAAATTCTTGATTAAAGATGCATGAAAGAAAGATGACCATCTGATTTATTCATCTCTGCGTTGCAATAACAGCTCACATAGATTTACAATAAGGCAGTGGGGAGTTGTCAGGAACTGAAAGGTAAAGTGATAGTTTTCATTACTCTGAGTCTACCCTGCTCTCTCTGGGCTTCAGTTCACTCCTCTCTCATTCCTACAGCTACAGGCCCCGCGCTGGTGGGGATTTCCTATCAAACAGCATTCGGATCCACAGAGAAGTTCTGAAAGGGCTGCGCTGCCTCTTTTAACGCGGCGTAATTCGACCACATGTTCGACTCCCAGCGGTTAGTTCACAGACCCACTCACTCACCGGGCGCTGCGGTAATCGATGGTGACAGCGGCGCTCCCTGTGTGACAAACTACCTGTTTAAACAAGCCGGCCAGGTTGGGTCTGCAGTTAGATTTCTATGAACAGGGTTTTCTTACTATGATTAGGTAAGCCCTATATAATGTGACTGTAAATGAACTTTTTCTACAAGAACAATACACAGACAAGATGTTTTTAAGAAGTATGTGCTGGGATACGAGAGCAAGCTGCGCTGGGCGAAATCTATACAATATCATGATATCAGTCATTTGCCCAGTATGTCACAGTATCATGGCATCTGAAGATAATTTAGTTTGCATTGCTAAAGTGAATAGAGGTGTAATGATAATGATAATGATTCGGTTCATGACATGGTTTGTGGTTTTCTTACACCATTTTGAATAAAATTGGACTGAAGGAAAAATGCTAATTGGAATTGTTGCACAAGTTACCAATGACACTAGAGCTGGGATGCAGGGGGGAAGACTAAAGTGATGTGTTGATTGTTGATCATCTGCGAATTTTGGCTTTCAAACAGTCCAGCTGTGTAATGTCCGTTATCAACAATGCACATTATTTTGCATTGCAATATGATAATGTCATTATGCACTGTTACACTCTTAAAACTGAGCGAACTGGTCCTCTGAACGTTTTGACATAACCATTCTTATGGCACCTGACACAACTGCTAATCAAACAATGATTGTGTCCTGACTTTAAAAAAAAAATAAATAAATAATACGGGGGCATTGCTAAAGTCTACTTTCATACAGTCCATATAAGGAAACTAAGCTGCCAGAAACTTCTTTTGAATGATTGTTTCTGTGATGTCATGAAAACCAACACACATATTTATACCCACGTATTCGGCCTACAGCGTTTTAGCTCAGCCGACGTTATAAGGGATTTTTCACAACACTGGCACAATACAAGGCAGCCAGTCTGAGCAGAGCTCTTTTACTAGTTATAAAGGCATAGTAACAAAAACAGCCCGAGTCTAGCCATACGAAAAATCAATTATGATTGTTTTCGGTACATAAAACCAAGTGGACCTCAGGGGAAGAAAAAGCATAAAAAATGTAGTATACAGGCCTCCAAAGGAGAACCGTATACAGTATTGTAAACAACCATGAAAAATCTGATTTCAAGAAAAATGACAATTTATTTAGGTTTATGTATGTTGATCTGCTCTTAGAAGACGAAGAAGTGACTTACATAACACAGGCCATTGACAGCATGTGTAAAATGTACAAAAAACTAATTTAATAAACTAAAAACAAAAAGCATGGCAGCAGAGACCCGGCTGTTTTACGAAGTGTAACGTTATCGTATATTTAGTGCTCTTTGTGTATCAACACTGCTCAAGCTGAATATCAACTCCATGATGTGAAACCAAAAGAGTAAGTGTATTATTAGTGTGTATATGCGCTGACATTTTACTCAAAATCACGAAAGGACGACAGAAGGGATGGAGGCAGGGGAAAAGAAATGGAGAGAAAGATGGAGGGAGAGAGGCCGTCCTTGTGCTGTCACTCATGCATGTAGGCACTAACAAAACGGCCCAGCTCGTAATGAATGGCCCTTTAATTTGCTTTTCCTGACAAGGTCAGTGTGAGTGATGGTTGAAAGGCATCTACTTTACCTATAGTGAAAGAGAGAGAGGGAGAAAACGAGAAGGAGAATAAAACATCGAGCGTGTTGAGCACTCATGATTCCTCAAAGCACTCCTATGTTGCGCTCTCCTTTGCTGTTCTCTTTAGCAGCTCATTATGGCTGTAGCACACTGGGCTGATGTCCTTGTCTAGGTCAACCACAGGCCCTCTGATGTTTAAACCAATGACTTCTGTTGCACGGTCCTGCTACGGCCGGGGTTAGGCGGTAAGGCCGGAGAAAGCTTGGCCGCCCGCTCTCGCTGTGGAGGATTACTGAAATCTGTTAAGTGGATGGCTAGTCAAATCACTGTCGATGGTTAAATGATCTACTTACTGAGAGGAGGCTGTAAATTCAGGGCAATGCTCTCTAGTAACGGATCATGAGCATTACACAGCTCATGAGAGTAGAGGCTCAGCGTGACTTCTGGAAACTCAAGTTAGCAACAAGTTCAGCTCTTTTCCATTTTCAAGTTCCAAAAACGAGCATGAAGGCAGACTTGACTCTTAGACTGCCCTTTTATCATCTTCATATGTTTTCCAGCTGTCATTGTTCCATTTTTTCTATATTTTATTATGTATTTTATCCATCTGTCGAGGGTCCTTTACTGTATGCTCAATGTTTTTTATCTGTTGTATGTTAATTGTTTGAAAATGAATGTTTTAGTAGCCATTACAGTCATAGGCTACTTGATATCTCACTCATCCTTTACTAGAAGCACAACCAGTTCAGACTGCGTCTTGGTCTCCTGTTCCTTTGGATTCCAAATGATTAGATGTAAAATTAGAAAGAAGAGAAAATGAAACTAGTAAATGAAACTTAAGATGTATGAACAGTGCACTGTGTAAAGTCAAGTCATTGTCCTGATGTTTTGCTACACTGTTTAAACATAATGATCTCATCGCATAATTAGTTCCATAGATATGTGTACTTGTACAGTACATTAGACCCGTCACAGTCAGGAAATTTTAGCCGACAAATTATTGGCCTGTAAATAATTGCGATTAACAGTTTGTCTGTTATTGTTCATTGTATGGAGTCACTAAAGTAAAGCCTAACAGTTCACCTCTCAGCATCTTGTTCATTTCATTACATTTTATGCAAATGAGTATGACCGCTATATTGCGTTCGGCTAATCAGGCAAGAGGAGAGTGGTCTTCCTCACAAATAGCTTTGTTTGAAAATGGAGAGGGGCGAAAAAGGCTTTCTTTTTCTTCTTTGAATTAATGACTGTTTTACTTAAAAAATAAAAGTATATCTGGTTTTGGTCTCACTTTGTTTGGATAGTCCACTATAGCCCCCTCTAGATTATCTACAGATGTTCAAATTGTTAACAAACTGTCTGTTGACACTCTGACACTCTGTCTGTTGATTCTAAGCAGTAGTCGGGTTAGGGTTAGGATCTGGACCAGGGTTCAGACTGGGTTTAGGTTTTGGGTTTTGGTTAAGGTTAGGGTTAGGATTAGAGCAGGTTTAGAGTTAAAGACAATTATGGTCAATTTAGTAGATTTAATTGAATGTAACTTGAAAGTAAATGAAGTATATACAAAGCATCTAAAGTGGGCTATCCTAATAAAGTGTTTTATACAACAGTGGCTCTCACACGGATTCTGAGGGACCCACAGACATTCCACATTTTGCTCTTTCCTTAATGCTTTTCGAGTTGCGTTTGGGCAAAAAAGGTGGACCATCTGGAGGTCCCTGAGGACTGATTTGAGGACCAATGTTATGCATAACTGTTGACAGTGAAGATGTAGATCTGGGTGTTTAGATTTGGATTTGGATGTAGTCTAAATTTGCTTGGATGTAGTTTAAATGGTAGAAAGTGAGAAGGCGAAATTTAACTCATGCGGAGCCACGATTACTTTCTAAGGTAACCGAGTTTGCTTGTGTGACTGAGCTTCCTTTCTAGCTCGTATGAATGGCCGATGCATTCTGAAAATTACAGTAGCATGAAAAGTAGAGGTCTGTATTTTAGTGTCATTGTAAGCTTCTGTGTATCAGCAAACAGTATGTCAGATTGTTTACGGCCTTAGATTTGCTCAGTACAGTTCCCTCACTTCCATAATGGCAATGAAACAGCCACCAGCAGGTAGATCCGGCGTGGAGAAACGTGAGAACGTGTGAGTGGATGTTCAGCGTTAGGCAGCCAAAGTGGATGATTAGCTTTCTTGCTTCCTAGCTGTCGATACTTAGCTGCTCCCAGCAAATAAACATTGCTCAGTACTGCCCTCTAAAGGTGCGATAGAAGTTAGAAGTTCCGTTGTTTTTCATCAAATTGAAAATAAAATAGCTCCTCTTTGATGTGTAAACATAAATGTGCTTAAGGCGGAAATAATTTTAGCGTAATTTCTCCAGTTGTTTGAATGAACAACACGTGAAATAATGTCAAATCACACCATGCTTTTGTTATCACCAGCAACGACTGCAGCTTCTAAGGGTAACAAACAGGGCACATCCTCTGCTTTTTCATGAAGGAGAATTAATCTCATGGCCAGCTCAATAAATGTTAGCAGTACTTCTCACAGTAACAAGTACATAAGGTCATTTCAGTGTAGAAACTGGCTTGATTTTTCACACCACCGCTTATTATTATAGCCTGAAAAAAAGCCTGTACCTGCCAGCTCACAGAGAGTTTTATCCCCTTTTCATGATAACGCGAACGTGTTCCCATGGCGACATTGTCTTTGCCCCCCTGGCAGAGGTGACTAGCTGATTATGACTACAAATAGCGCCTCGAAGTTGGGATGCAGGTCAACATCAGAGCATTTTCCAGCACTGTGCACTCACTCCCTCTTTTTCAAGATGCAAAGACCAGCAGCAAGAGCAAAACTGACTCGCATCTTAGTGAATGAAGAGATTTGCTGCCGTTGATAGGCGGCTTAACACAGCAGTGGCGGCCTGCAAATGTCTAGGGCATGCTATTAGCATTCATTTGAATTACATGTGTTTGAGACAACAAACTTCAAGGTGGTGTGTGGGGTAGTCTGGAACCCCCCCCTGCATACTGATTATAAACCTCCTGACAGTTACATTACATTCAGTCTCTGCTGAGCCATGACCCAGACAAGGTCTGAGACAAACCGCCTCAGCCATGATCATGAGTGTTTTAACCCTTAGTCGAGCTCTCACTTCTGTTTTGTTATACTTGTCAAATGTAATTATGTAATTATGTAATTATTTAGGGTACATGCCGAGTTATGCAATGGATTACATTTACATTCGATTTACATTTTGTAACAACTGTTTCAACAGTGCCCTTCTGTAGCTTACAGTTCTTTTGATGTCAAGAAATGATAAAAATGGCGAACAAAAGACTTTACGCAGCACTAAGTTTTCCTTAAATTCAAACCATAACAAAATGTCTCTTAAGAGACCCTTATTAGTCCCATAATGGGGAAATTTCACCTCTGTGTTTAACCCATCGGTGAAGTGAAACACCACATACACACTTGTAAGCACACACACACCAGGGGGCAGTGAGTACACTTGCCCAGAGCTGTGGGCAGCCCTATACACAGCACTCAGGGAGCAGTTGGGGTTAGGTGTCTTGCTCAAGGATACCTCAGTCACGTACTGTTGGCCCTGGGGATCGAACCGTCGACCTTCCGGTCTCAGGGATGGTTCCCTAGCCCACGACTGCCCCGGAAAGTTTCAAACTTTTTATCTGAAGTTAAGATCTGACAGATGAAGATAAGATTTTTCACAAATTTGTAGCAAATCTCGTCTTAATTTAGGAATCTTATCTTACACCATCTTATCTCAGGTTAAGAAATCTTAACTTATTTGATCAAAATCGACAGTTTGCTGTCATGCCAGTTACTTATAAACTGACCATACGCGCACAGCGGAGACGTGAACACCTAAGCAAAATAATTAACTTTTCAAGCGATTTCACTGTCGCTGACAAGTGTCCAATGTCGGAATAAAATCATGAGAGTCTTATTGGAGTTGCGTCGCACTCACGTCATCTCAGTTGTTTAGTGTAAGGTGGTCAAGATGGCGGTCTTAAGTCTTTTTCTTGTCTGTTTCTTTCTTTTTTCTTGAAAAAAGATGTTTTTCTTCATTTTATTTGTTTATTTATTTGCTTCTTGTTACACTGTTTGTTTTTAATGGTTTAGTTAATAACACCCAGTCAACAGCGCTGAATCGCTGCATGATTTGTTGATGTGTACATTTTTATGTCAAATTTAAAAAGTAACCACATTTTACGGGTTAATTAAAAAGATTCTGGGTGGTGATCTGTCAGAATGTACAGTTCTACAGTGAACTGCTCTGGGCTCTTCCCATCTGTACCACTTCAGAATGGAAGGAGAAGTGTTTCTCTGCTTGTAAATTTCCACCAGGTGCATGATGGGGAATAATCTCAAAACTCTAGTTGCAGTCTTGCAAACAGTGACACTGCATGATTTCTTTGTTTTTGCAAAATCATAGTCTGTGACTAAAACGGTGACACCGTCTTTAGATGTGAGAGGGTGTCCGACTTTTTTGGTGTCTTTAAAAAGTCTTTTCAAAGTCTTCTAGTGTATGGTTAGCATTAGTTAGCCATACAGCTAACGTTAGGTAAAAAGGCTCAAACAAAACAAACTTGATCAACGTGAAGTTAAGAGTATTGTGACTGTGCTGTGAATCAAAGCATCACCACTGTCCATTTTGTTTCCCAAACTATAATAACTTTTGTCCTAAATTCAGTCTGAACTGATGTCGTCATGGTGACTAAACGGATCAGATTTCAGAGTTAAGGCGTTTCTGTAATTTGGCCCCAGCTTCCAAACCCAAATGTGGTGTGATTGAAAGTTTAGAATCCACACTTCTGACAGAACTCGTCCTCTTACAAGTGAGAAATAGTTAAAATACATTTGCACTATGTTTTTGTTGCCAATGCCAACAGTGACTTCAAAAGGTCGAATAAAGTGTGAAATATTCTGGAGCATTTTGTCTGTATCACAATTATATACAAATAATTATATCGCATACATGGGATGCTACACATTTTTTGGGCATTTCAGTGAGTTGTTTGCCCTGTAACAAAACAAAGTTGGTAAAACTACCAATAAAATTGGTAGGCTGCTTTGCATTTTGGGAAAGCTACTTTGGGAAGGCTGCTGTCCATTTTTGAAAAGCTAAAAGAGAATGGACAGTTTCATCAGTTTATTCAGGAACTGAAACTACTTGAGCACTTTTCACTCAGTTTGACTCGGTTTAAACAGCTTTAGAGATGCTAGCACCACATATTACGAAGAAAAAGACAAATACTTTTTACATTAAACCTTTATGACCACTGGTGGGCCCAAAGTTTTATTAGTCACTTCTATAACCAAAGAATTACTCAACCAGTTTACATTAAAGTCCCTGTAGTTACTGAATAATAGGCCTTATTCTGTAATAAACCTGGGATTTTAAGGTGTGAAAAAAGCTCTAGTTACTAGTAAAAAGCTAACATGGACACCATAGTGGTTGGTCAAGTGAGTTCATGTCGCCTCCAAAAGCTCAAAAATTGAACACAGGGTGAATAAAATAATGTATTTTTACCATCAGCTAAATAATCTTTGGTGGGTGAGTTATAATTATTTTTACACATGTTTGAGGTACTTTACTGACATCCGAATAAATTGCAGTAACAGCTTCTTGACTGCTGCACATCCTTTCGGATTCATAGCATTTGAATTCATCTTCTCACAATGGATGGATAGAAAGAAACATCTATTTTTTCAGCTGTGAAGCAATAGTGGAGCTTGATTTTCTCCTTTTTCTCAAATATAAGAGCTTTAGGTTCTGTTTAAGTGAATGTGACCGTTTTGGTGGTCTCCTTGGTCTTGCATGGTTAGGGTTAGGGTTAGGGTTAGGAGTCTCATTTCCTCTACATTTTTATCAATTTTTGAACTCCTTTTTTGTCCCCCACACACTTTCATTTGACTTTCCGGTCTTTATGAACAGAAACTGATCCAGTGGATGTTGAGTAGAAATGAATGAAGGTGGGGTCTCTAAGTTTTGCACAGTACTCTGCAGTTAATTTGCGCCAGAGATTCTGAGACAAAAGGTTCCTCTTGTATTTTCTGCATCCACTCTTCAGCTTGTCATGTCTGCTGGATTGATCTTCTCTCCAACAGCTGCTTCTCCTAATGCAATTAGAATCGCCAGAGCAGTTTGTAAACGTAAATCTGACCAAACAGAACAGTTTGATAACAGAATTATGGTTTCTGAAAGGGAACATGCTTGGACAGTTAAAAGACAGTTCAAGGGTTACTTATCATAGCCCCCTGTACTGAGACACTAATGTCAAGCTGCATTTTCATTTGTTTTTTCGCTTATTTGTTTATTTAGGGCAATTTCATTCCCCTTGGCGGTGATAACTTTTCAGCTGCCGACATTTTACCACTGTAAATGCTTTCAAATTAATTTTCCATTATTGCTGCACTTATCAGAGGCACCAGCAATGTAAACAAAGATGGGGACAAATGCAAAAAAAAAGCAATTAAAAATAAATGGGCTTTCATCCGCCGTTGCTTTCAAGGAAGAGATAAAGTACTGTTCCACACGTCCTGTCCCCTTAGCCACATGGTGGTGGTGGTGCTATTTAGTTTATAATTTTGGACATCGTCTTTGGGCTGCCCTGGACCAGAAAGCATAAACCCAATTCATTCCATGATGTGTAACAGACCACTCTCATTTGTGAAAGAGGATAAAAAGTACATCCAGCCCCCATTGCTGTGCTAGATATTTGTTTGCCTGTGTCTGTTACATGCCTTAGTGATGCCACAATACATTGTGTTACATTTGACCTTTCAAGGGCAAATGGCCTCACTGGCCATTAGCCTGTCCAGTCATGGATCACTACTTAACTCTGACTTGTAGCCTAAGTGTTATAAAGACTTTATTTGAAATGCATTCATTAAGTGTATTTAGAATGATTTTTAAAGATATGTAGAGATCTTTGCAGATTACCTGTGGTCTAATAGAGCAGACTAAACCTGTTAATTATTGATATACTACACATATAATTAGTTTAATTAGGCCTTATTAAGTATTGCTACGCTGTATTTTACTCAGATGCATGGTATAAGCTGTATTTGTCTCTGCTCTAATCTTGTCTAGTCCCCTCCCCATCGTCTTTTTTTTCCGGCTCTGGTCTCTGAGGGCATTGTTTCCACTCCACCTTGGTTAGCTCCCATCTAATGAAAAGAGCCATATAAATTTAATTGGCCATTGTTATTATGGCGTGACCTGGCAAGGGAACAGGCAAGGGACCTGGACTCAAAACATACAGAAAAACACAGCAAGGAAAGGGGGGATGGGAGCCAGCCTCGTAGTTGTCCAATCACGTCTAAATAAAGTTGAAAACATTCATCATCTGAACTCCCCGCATTGTGTCGCAGGGATGGAGACCCTCTGCATTTGTCACTTTGACAGAGGGCCCAGGCAGCCAGTCACTGCATGGTAATGATATGTACTTCACAGTTACCATATGGATTCACGCCTTCTATTGGACTTCACTTGCAATGGCAGATGAACACCTCAGTAACTGGTGACAAGAAATATGGTAACTGCAAAATCACTGCTGGGATCCAGCAGGGGGTAAGCCTATAGCTTCAAAGTAAATAGATTTTAGGATACTCCATTATTTATAGGCTGCTTCTCTTTGAGTTGTGTCCAGCTGCATTATTATCAGTGTAGCCGTGTCTAAGGACAGCAAGAGCCCACGTTTCTTCACATGCTAACCAAACTAGAAGTGATGCACAGCAACAGTAAGACTCCTTCAGAGGTAGAACTGAGTCCCAGTCGCATCCCAGGATTCAAATCGGAGCTAAATGGTAATGCTTACCCCTTCATTGTCACTTACTATTAGTGTTCAGCAGGCAAATGAGGCACTTCCTGGAAAGAAGTTTGCAGTAGGGCTGGAGGACGTGGACAAAATACTAGTATCCTAGTACTAGTATACTAGTATCATATCGCTACATATTGAGATTGCGACGTTCCTTGCAATATATTAACCCTTTAAATGGTCACAGCCTACTGATGGGCCCAAAGTTTACCTACACACTCCTATAACCTAAGAAGACACTCTTTAACAAAGCTGGATCTTCAAGAGTTGTTTAGTAGAGACAATCGTTCTTTAAAGCACCTTCAATGCTCAGAAAACACTTTGTATGATTAAAGACTTCTTTGCATCATGAAAGGGTTCCTCAGATTGATGGAGAATGTGCTGTCGATGGTTCTATATCAAATCTTTTTGAAATAGTGGCAAAACAAAAGGTTCTCCTATTGTTACAAGCTTGATATTGTAACAGTAGAAGAACCCTTTCTGATGCTATATAGAACCATCTACAACACATTTTCCATCCATCTGGAAAGCTATTTCAGGATGCACAGAACTGGTTAATCATGCAAAGGGTTTTTGAGAGTTCATGTTTCTATATTGAACCATTTTCTGTACTAAAGTCCCTGTTGTTACTGAATAAAAGTCCTTAGAGTGTAATGAGCCTGGGATTTAAAATGCATTGGTGAGGCAATAGTGTGACATTGTTAAAAAATTGGCCTGCATTATTTTGAATAAATAATTTTTGTTGTATTACATGGATACTTTAATCACATCTGGAAACTCACCTGGAGCTGTGATTGGCCAAGATACTGATAGCACACTGTAAAAAGCATTGTTTTTGGTTAAAAGGCTCATTTCAATATTGCAGCCTTCCGACTGCAGAGGCTAGTATTAATATAACTATTATCAAGCAATATATCTTGCAGGCTTAGTTTGCAGTGTTCTTCTGGTGTCCAGTCTGTCTAGGGCAGGGGCTTTAGGTTGAAATAGTATAAAGATAATTGACATTCTGTTTAGAAATATGCTCTGGCCTGTCGTTTTCTTCAAAAAGAAAGGCATTTTTGGAGAAAATGAGAGTGCTTAATCCACTGTGTTCTGGAACAATGACCCCAGCCACCAGGCATTATTTAAAGCAGCTCATTTTGTCCAAATTATAAATAGGTAACATTTTCAACACAAAGCACATGGAAAGCTCCCTTCAGTTACAACAGCTTGCAACATTTCAGCTCGGGGTTGCAGAGAGCATGGATGGATGTTAGTTCTCATGCTGAGAGGGTAGTGGAATATCAGGGTTCTCCATTCCCCAGGAGGAGCCAGGCAACCCTCTGTGACCCAGATGAAACGAGAATGACATAAGAGGAGAAGTCAATGAGATCCTCTGTGAAGTCTGCCTGTAATATATATCCACAAAGCAAGTATTCTCAAAAGATGAAGTATTCAAGCTAAATTAGTCTTAATGAAATGTATTTTATAAGAGGAAAAACAGGAGTTTGAGGCAACCTCACTCTGCTGAACAGGCAGTCATATGACTGTAAACACATGATTGTAAACATCTCATCTGCACTGAGTAGGCTCTGAAATTGCATGGTTCCCATGGCGAAATGGAAAATAAGAAAGGGATTAAAAAGAAGAGACACAAAAGAACAATCCATAATTATTATCACCATGACAGACTTGAGATGTTTGAGGTGTTAGAGAAGCACTCATGTGCCGTGAATTTATTTCTCTGCTGCATTTGCAATGACACATGGCATTGAGAAACAACCACCGGAGAGAACTTGATGGTTTGACGCTTTCAAAAAGTCTTTCTCGGGAGATAAATCAAATAGAGAGTGAGATTGATTTTTTTCAAATTGTTGTTCCACTGGAAATGGATGTTAGCAAATGTACGAGGAAAATTGGAAGCCCGTGGTACATTTTGTCCTGGAAAATTGCACAGAAAATGATCAAAGACTGCAAGGAACTACTCTCGAATGAATTCTGGAGAAAAAATAAGTGGCAGAAAAGCTTACTTTTGATGCAGGCCTTTCTCACAGCACGCGATATCAGGCAGACAGACCCAAGTCTGCAGTGTGGGTCATCAGCCTATTAAAAAACACTGTGCATCACAAAAAAGATTCCTTCTTCGTTCCAGTCTGTTAAGACACACATAGTATCTGAAAAGACGATATATGATGAACAGTTATTGTTTTTGTTATCTGTCACCCGGGCTGTCATAACAAGCAAAGCCGTACATGCACACACGCACAGTCAAAAAAAGAGAAAATTTCATTTGCTCTCGCTTAATGAAATGGCAATTTGGGCCCTGCGCAAATGGCTGTAGATAAAGTGGGATGCTTGAACCTGGAGACAGGCGTCTCGTCTCGTTTGGTCCCATGGGGAGACGCAAATAGAGGTGCTTAGAATATGCACAGTCACATGGATGCCTAACAGTGAAAAAGAGGCAGGGCCAACACCTCAGGACTCGTAGAGCACCGCCAAGAATGCTTAGCAAGTCCAAAAAGATACAACTCGCAGAGGAAGCAAGACGTGTTTGAAAACTCAACTGTTTTCCAGGAAGGTTTGAAAACTAGTGTTCTTTTTTCTTCCAAGAACTATAGGGTGATATGCAGTGGAAAAAAAAAACCAAAACCAAAAAATAGCAATGTGTTAATAGAGACCACAAGCGCAACCTCAGCTACCTCCGCTAAGAGAACATTAGAACAGTAATTTTAGCGATTTGACACATGGTGAAAGAAATAAGCCACATACGGTTGACTTTTCACAGTATCCTGCACCCACTAATTGGGAAGGAGCATGTTGGGGCATGTTAGAGTCCCTGGCTGTGCTAAGGTAGGATCCAGAGGAGCTGTCACTGGGGGACAACTCTCTGGTTCCTTGGCACCTTTTCATATTTCACCCGTGTCGAGTCAAGCCTACAATTCCTCTAATAACGTCTCACCCCAGGCAGCTCTGCTCGCCTCACCGACACGATTTACGGCGAACAGGGAGCTGTACTGTGTATTTTCTTTTTTCTTTTTTCCTGCAGTGAAGCTCGGGAAAAAGTTCCCCAAGCAGGAAGATGGGGGGATCCACTGAGACATCTCTTGAGTTTCATCAGGAAAAAGCCCCAGCAGACTTCCACAAACATTACAAAATGTGTTCCCCACAGACACCAGTCTGTGTAATCGAAACTGAGCAGACAAGCTGGAGGTTTTGTTAGTGGGGGAGACAAAATAAAGAAACTCACAGGAAATGGCCTATTTGTTTGTTTCCTGGGTTTGCGGGGAAGATGAATCTATCTATCTGGGGCCTGTAGACTAGGCCAGTAAGGTTCTTGCTTGCTAAAACCCAGCCAAAAAACTGCCAGGCACTTAGCGGCCCTTTCACAAACTGTACCCCGTAACGATTTCAGTGGTTCTCAAGTTCTGGGGACCTTCTGCCCTGCATAGTTTCAAGTTATACCTGATCGTGAGCGCCTGATCTAGCTCATCATCTGATTATTATCTAATTAAAAGCTGGATCGAGTGTGTTCAAGCAGGGGATTAGTGACCATGATGGTACAGTCGGAGGTGCAACAGTGTGCCTAGCAAGTATCTCATCTACCTGTGCATTCAAATTGAAACTGCAGGACAGTGGTCCTGGAGGACTGGTGATGAGAATCACTACTCTAGTTTCTCAACACAGACCTTGGGGTCCACTAGATGGTCCCCCATCTCCAAGGGCGCCTGTACCAGATATTCAGTATTTTTCATGGTTTGGTGAAAGTTTGTCAGGAGCTAGGACAGAGCAAAAGTGTGGACTGTCTTGAGAGTCCCTAAGGATTGTGTTGAGAAAAACTGCAATACACTACTCCCTAAGGGACATTGAGCATTTCAGTGGATGGATCTTTAAAGAACCAGTTTTGTAAATGTGCAAAATGTGAAGAACCGTCCCAACTTTCACTGAACGTCCACGACCTTTGCTCTAGACCAATTAGAAGTGTGTGCTAGAACAATATCCAAGCCAAGAACAATTTAGAAACCTTTAATGCAACCCTTGAGAGTACCCAGTCTAGCAGCATGTTAAGACCTCAACTGAGTCGGAACACAGTATGACACAAACAATTTTTTTGCAACAAATGTTTACAGATCACTTCTGTTTCACTTATAATTCACTATTTCATAATTCCAACAGGTCAGAAGTTTACATATACCAAGTTGAGTGTGCCTTTAAATAAATAGCTTTGAGAATTTCAGAAAATGATATCATGCATTTAGATGCTTCTGAAGCTCTGCTAACTGGGGACAAAGATCTTTTTGGATTAATGTCCTCTGGCTTGCACACCAAAGAACACCATCCCAGCCATGAAGCATGGGGGTGGCAGCATCATGCTATGAGAGTGCTTTGCTGCAGGAGGGACTGGTGCACTTCACCAAGTAGATAGCATTATGAGGAAGTAAAAATTTTGTGGCAATATTGAAGCAACATCTCAAGACATCATCCAGGACAGTAAATCTTGGGTGCAAATAGATCTTCCAAATGGACCCCAAGCATACTTCCAAAGTTGTGGCAAAATGGTTAAAGGGCAACAGTGGCCATCACAAAACCCTGACTTCAGACAATTTATGGGAAGAACTGAAAGCATGTGAGCAAGTGGGCCTACAAACCTGACTCCACCAGTTCTGTCAGGGGCCAGCAATGTATTGTGAGAAGCTTGTGGAAGGCTACCCAAA